>NC_092337.1:267945277-268251250 GCF_046630445.1 Rutidosis leptorrhynchoides | reverse complement strand
GATATATTTTAAATAATAATTATTATAATATCTTATTTTTTTTATTAATTTTTAATAACAACAATATATAATACTTTAAATTATATTTTGAATTATTATTTATATATACATACACACATATCTATTTACAATTAATTGTTCGTGAATCGTCGAGAGCAGTCGAAGGTCAATTGAACATATGATAATAGTTCAAAATTTTTGAGACTCAACATTACAGACTTCGCTTATCGTGTCAAAAATACAATATCGTATCGAGAGTTTGGTTTAAAATTAGTCAAAAATTTCCCGGTCACTAAAGTACCTACCCGTTAAAGAAATTTCGTCCCGAAATTTGAGTGAGGTCGTTATGGTTAACAATAAAAATGTTTTCATGACGAAAATGAGTTAGAGTTTTATCATTATTGATTAATATAGATAAAACAATTTGATTAATCGAAGAGTACGAGTGAAGCTATCACAAAGGAGTGAAATGAGAAAAGTAAGTTTCGTCATATCTTTTGATGTAGATGGGTTGAATTTCGGAGTTCAAGGGATTTAAAGAAAATCTTTGAGATCTAAAAGATTTAATTCTTCGGCGAATAAGGAAATTAAGATTTCTATAATTAAATACGGTGATCTGCCTTGATTACTCTGTCTGATATTTCCATTATAAATTAAGCTTTTCCATTCCATTATTCTCACCATTCCTATTCTTTCTTCCTTAGTTCATACATCTAAAAGATTGTGAAAATGCTTAATCTAGTTCTGATCCTTGTCCTCATCCTTACTATCGCAACAATCATTCTCCTTTTCCAACTTCCACCAGAGGAATCTATTTTCTTTTATTTCGCCCTTGGGGTTATAGTGTTTTTAATTCTCCTGTGTCTTTATGTTGCGATAAACATTGATATACACGGTTTGTAATTTATGTGTTGTTATCGGGCTTTATATTCTCCCTTATATTTTGAAGCTCTATGTTTTTGTTTTCTCTTCCCGACTTCAAGTCAGGCGAAAAAAATGGTCCAGAATTTGTAGATATAGAGTTTCGAATGATTATAATGTTCTAAGCAGGAAGGAACGTGATAGCATGATTTGATTTTCAAATTTATCAACATTACGGAAGATAGAACCATCAAGAATACATTTTCTTGATATGTTCAGAAGTTAAGTAGAATGATAGAGTTATGTAACATGGCACATGATGACGTTATAATCTGTGAATCATCACATACCATTAGAAACTCAGCATGACTTAATGTAATATAATCACGTTGGCCAAGCGTCATTATATTATACTAACCCATACTTCAATTCCCAACACTTCTCCATAATTCATTCATAATTTATACTTAGATTTTACAGGAATTTCCAATATAATGGAATTCAAAAACATGAAGAGGTAGATAATTTCGGACAAGAATATTTATAAAAATATCCTCAGAAATATCGAAGATATTTATGATGATATTTTGGAATTTCTAAGTTCGAAGGTTGATGAAGAAAAATTTTCCGCAATATTTTAACATGACTTTGGAGTAAGATATTTTTCTAAAGATTTCATCGGATACAGAATTACCTGGATTCTTTGAAGTCAAACTTATTCTTTGTGATTTGTCCACAGCTTCCTTCATAGTTTCGCATAATTCGCTTTTCGGTACTAAATTTTCTATTGAGTGTTTACAACATTCCATTCTTTATTATCAAATTTTTGACCGTTTAGACCATCTACGATTTTACTATTTCCTCTGCATTTAATGCTACCATATATGAATCATCGGTTATCAATCCGAGGTGGTTTCAAGAGGATTGTGTTTTTAGATGATTAAACACTGTTGGTAATATGGTGGAATATAAAAGGTTCCCCGATAACAATAAAGAGCATGCATATACATCAAAGTTATAATAAGTTTGTTTTGAACGAAAAGTCGAAGTTGATTTGCTGGAGCTGTGACAAAATTGGCTAATTTGGAAAGGGATTGCAAAGTTATTTTGGGTAATAATAACACTAAAAGAATTAACACAGCTATGTGTCAAATGTTTATTCAGTTTCTGAGAGTTTTTCAGGTCCATAATTATATGCATAAATCTTTCCTTCCGTAGATGAATTACGGTTGGTTCATCCTCTCAATCGAGGTGTTTTCAAGAATCATGAAAGGCTTTGACGCAGATTGTAATCGTTAAGATACAATTGAGGTTTAAGATGAAATCAAGTGGCAAACTTGAAGAATTGTTTAGTTTCATATGTTATAATCAATATTTTAAATTCATTTTTAATTGTCCAATGTTGATAGTCCAATAATCGGTTTATATATATAATCTTACAATTATCCCACGACGTATTGTATATGTATTGTCTTTGCATCAACCCAGAGACGTATTGTATACGTATTGTCTTAGAATTTACTAAGACGTATTGTGTATGTATTGTCTTAGGATTTATCAAAATGTATTGTATACTTATTGTGTTAGGATGTACCAAGAATATTATTATACATATATACAATTACCTTTGTATACGTGTCCCGATATTTAAAGTGCTTAAAATAAATAACAGAAATTAAATGACGATAAATAAAATTGTGAGAATATAAATTGCGATAATTAAATTGTGGTATATAAAATGTAACCAGTTAGCTAGGAACAGTTAGCGTGGATTCTTAACAAAATTCTTTATAATTAACTTGTTTATTTCTACCAAATTTTATTTTGTCCAATGTTTTCTTCATTATGCCACTTGTTGAATTCTGAGGAGTCAAAATCCAAATATGAAATTGAATAAAAATGGTTATTTTGTGATGAACAGATTCATATATCGGTGAATGTAAATAGGATAGTAAATGACTGTTGAATCAAATTCGAAGAATGTACAATGTAACTTATTAATGTGAAATTTAAATATTCCTCGGGTATTACCTACCCGTTAAAATATTTTCACCATTAACAGTTTGTACGAGAGAATTTTTAATTACAATCTTTATGAAAACATATCTACATATATATTTTCTTCAGATGTAATCATAGATTTAATGAGTTAATATGATATTAAACTCATATGATTTTCGGTTCGAGCTAGAATAAGTAATCTCTAAAACTATTAGTAACCACATATTCTTTGCAGAATATCAATGAATTTATGGATCAATACTTCATCGGTTATTATTGTTGGTACTCCTTGGTATCTATGGTGCGTATGATATTGAAGTTCGAGGTACAGATTATGATGTTGAGGTATGGGATGCGGATGTTGTTGTTGGTGGTACTGGTTATGCTATTGATGCTGCTGCTGGTGTTTGTAACCTTTGCACCACATTCTCTAAGGCCACTACCCGAGCGCGAAGCTCGTTGACTTCTTTTATTACACCGGGGTGACTATCGGTTTGGACGAGCGGATAGATAACATCTAGAATTTGGTATAGTATATGATCGTGATGAGATACTCTGAAGATGAGAGAGAAAATGGTGTTTCGGACAGGTTCGTCGGTAAGTGCTTCAGTTTCATCGTCAAGAGGGCAATATGGTGGGTGGAAGGGATCACCTTCTTCCTATCTCCAATAATTAAGTAGACTACGAACCCATCCCCAATTCATCCAGAATTGGTGATGGCTAATTGGTTGTTCCATTCCGGTTATACTGTCTTCGGAGCTAGAGTCGAAATCCATATCGTAATAGCTGTCGGAATCTAAGGAATTTGAACTAGTAGCGAGTTACGCCTTGTACGGTTAGATAAATGGTTTTCGATATGAAATTATTTCTGGATATCGGATGATATTCTAATTATATAGAATACCTATGTATAGTACAGAAGATCTCGTAGATTACGGAGGAAATTAAGGAAACGTGTCAGACGAGATTTAATGTGATGGGATGTGAATTTGTCTGTACATCATCTATGCAATAATTGCAATAAGAAGTGTCAAGACTGAAAATGATAGGTAGATACTTTTTGACAAAGAACGGTAAGCAAAACTTTTGACATGCAGACCAAGTTCAAGTCCAGACTTATTAATGTATCCTAACAACTACCAGGTCGAAGTCCAGACTCATTAATGCATCCTAACAACTACCAGTTAGACACACTAATGCAAGACCTGGTTCGCTAAGACCATCGCTATGATACCACCTGTGACGACCCGTCCTAATCCACCTGGACGAAGTCATCAACATTTGGTCCCATTGCGAGGCATTGACTTAAATATGCCATGAACGACTTCAAGTAATATCTCTAAAATGTGCAAATGCACAGCGGAAGATTTCTTTCATACCTGAGAATAAACATGCTTAAAAGTGTCAACCAAAAGGTTGGTGAGTTCATAGGTTTATCATAACAATCATTTCAATATCTTAATAGACCACAAGATTTCATATACACAAATGTTTTAATAAAAATATTCTAAGTGGTTGAGCACTTGGTTACCATACTTAACATTTAATCAACGTCGCATATTCCCTTTATTATGAAATCTCACTACACTGTACCAAGAGTAGTCACCGAAACGAAGTACTGTGCAACTATTGAATACTGGTCGTCCAGTCCGGTTGGGGTTGTCAGGCCCGATAGATCTATCAATAGGATTCTCGTTTACAATACCACATGTAAATAGTAGTTACCAAGCTATTAGGGAAGATATGCAGGGTGGTACAACTCAACGTAGAATATATTTTAAGTACTTGTGTCTATCTCGTAAACATTTATAAAAGCAGCGCATGTAATCTCAGCCCAAAAATATATATTGCAAAAGCAATTAAAAAGGGAGCAAATGAAACTCATTATAATGTATTTTATAGTAAAAATACATATGACGATATTGAACAATGCAGGGTTGGCCTCGGATTCACGAACCTATATCATTTATATATATTAACATCTATAATTGTAATCGTACAAATTTATATATATTATTATTATTTTAGTAAATTATATGTTTCATTAATAACTTAATTAACTATTTTTATTCTATATACTTTAGATACATAATTAGTATTTATTACAAAAATAATAATATAGTTATGTCATATGTATTTAAATATATTTTTATATAACAAATATTTATTTAGTAAAATAATATTAATAATATGAATAGTATTAATAATAATGATACTTATAATAATAATGATAATTCTAGTAATAATGTTAATAATAACAATAATAATAATACGAATTTTAGAATACAACCTTTGAGGAAACAAGCTTTTTAAAAATAAAACGCCACTGCCCGGACTCGAACCCGCGACCTCTCGATTAAAGCCAACACACGCGTACCCAATAATCATAATCATCTCATTATTTCCACCATCATTATAACCTAATCATCGTGAAGCTTTTTCATCATCCTCTATCATAATCTAATCATTATCATAATCATTTTCTCTCATCATCATCGATAACAACATCACAATCTTAAACTAAATCATCATCTTAATCATGCATCATCATCTTAATCATGCATCATGATCTTAATCATGCATCATGATCATGATCATCATACGGTTATCATTTTCATTTTATATATGTCATGACCATAAACTTCATCAAAACCTTAACATCTAATATCATTAACATCATCGTTAAATCATCATTATTATCGTTATTTCTATGATCATTGTGAGTGTAACATCACAATTATTATTATCGACATTTCCCAGCCATCTAATATCCATTCTTGGCCCATTCAAAATAGGAACGCAACCCAACAAGCACATGGCAGCCCAACAGTCCATTAACAGCCCAATCAACACTCCAGTAACCTTAATAAATCGACTGCCCAATTCCATATATTTAATGATTTCTTATTGACAGAAAGGAAAACACTAGCAGCAATAATTTACGTTCAAGTGGGTTTGCTTTAAGTCAGAAATTATAGCCGTCGAATATAAAATTGCAAGTTGTAAAAGTTGTAATTGGAAACAGAAATAAAAGCGGTAAATGAATGATCTGTTGTGGTGGTTTTGTGAGGATGGTTCATTGTAGATGGAAGGTGGTTTATAGTTCCTTGAAACATAATTTAATTAGCAGCAGCAGTAACCAACGAATAGATTTAAAGGTTTGATGTTTTAAATGATGGTTTGGGGTTGAATACGAACGGGAACAGAAACTTTAGTCAAAAGCTTCGATCAATCCTTAGTATATAAGTGTATGGTGTTGGGTCTCAATAAAAACAAGTGGGTTTGGTGTTATCGAGCAAGACACACGAGCTAACTATCTTAGTGTTCTCGGTGGTAATAAAGGTTTCATCAAAGAAGAAGAAAGACAGATGAATAGGGTTTCGGTGACACGTTGTTGATGATGGATTGATGGTGGTTTTTCGATGGTGACAGAAACAGTAACAAAGAAGTAGCAGTAGAAAGACAGGAGAAAGATAGCAGCTGTGGTGTGGTGATCGTGAGTGTTCGAGTGGTGGCTAATCGGTGTCGGGTTGATGGTGTTAGCAGGATGGGTTTCTCGGTGGTGCAGGAAACAAAAGATAACAAGCAACAAAGGTGATTTATAAATCAGGAAAACAGTTAGCAAGCGCTAGCATGTAAGGGAGCTAAAATACGAGCATTAGTTGGGTTGCAGTATTCGAATAATAAAGAAATGAAAAGAGGAGAGGGGGAGCGATTTAGAGTGGTGGTTCATGAAGGTGGCAAGGGTGACGATATTAGGAGATTTTGGTGATGGTTTGATCATGATGAGACCATGGTGGTGATCCGGTGACATCTAGGGTGGTGGTGGTGTGTGCCAAAGGTGAAGTGGTAGGAGAAGAGATAGTGTGTGTGATCCTAACCCTTACGTGTATCTAATCTATATATCCTATCAATCAATATCAATATAATACTAAAAGTAATTAATAATATATATTAATGATAGTAAATTAAACGTGTAGTTAGTGGAGATCAATCAACACCAATAATTTAGCATTCCTTGATTATTAGTTGGTGGCATACTACCGACAGTTTTCACGGACTATTATTTCGTAACCCGTTGTTAAATCGGTGGCGGATAAAAAGTACTCAGATAAATCCCAAAATTTTAAATTAAGTATCTTTATTTATTTGAGTCATTATGGTATAAAATTTGGTCATTAACTATTAAATAAATATTACATTAATTATTCACTCTCAACCCCTAAGTAAAATATAAAAAGTTTTAAACTTTAACAAATAGTTCATAAATACTTTTTTAATAAGCCTAAAATTTATATTACTCATTTTCGGATCACCGTTTATTTTAAAACTATATAAGTTTGAACTTAACTTGCTTAATATCAATCGAAACATCAAACGAGTATTACAATCATTTAATATTTATTTTTAATATGCTTTATTTATATATAGAGATATATTTTAAATAATAATTATTATAATATCTTATTTTTATTTTATTAATTTTTAATAACAACAATATATAATACTTTAAATTATATTTTGTATTATTATTTATATATACATACACACATATCTATTTACAATTAATTGTTCGTGAATCGTCGAGAGCAGTCGAAGGTCAATTGAATATATGATAATAGTTCAAAATTTTTGAGACTCAACATTACAGACTTTGCTTATCGTGTCAAAAATACAATATCGTATCAAGAGTTTGGTTTAAAATTAGTCAAAAATTTCTCGGTCACTACACTAAGGCAGGAAAGGTTATAGACCTATAGATTGCTAAGGCACCCACATAAGGTACACATAGAATGCAATCCTGGTTCTCTATAACAAGCCTTGGCTCTCCTAAATTACATAATGAGATAGGTATGGTGGTATTCTATTGTTGGAATACAAGTAAGTCATGTCTCTTATTCTTAGAGTCAGACGTGTAAGTATAGTTCCTATAGCAAAGTGTTTCTAAAGATTTTAATGGTATAGGAGTTCTAGGCATAACAAATATAAGTGAACTTAATGCACATAATCTAGAATGTAATGCAAATAATCAATGCAAATGAACAACTCGGTTATAGACTAGACTCACTAATGCATCCTAACTATTCATGTTAGTCACACTAATGTAACCTAGTTCCCTATAACCTGGCTCTGATACCAACTGTAACACCCCGCCCAAATCGCCATTGACGCGGATGTTAACTCTAGTCCCAGTTCTCGGCTTGACTTCTAAGTAACATTAGAGTTCTACAGTGGAAGCAATATATCTAAGTACCTGAGACAAAACATGCTTAAAATGTCAACACAAAGGTTGAGTGAACAACATAGGATTAATAATTATAACAAGTTTTTAGACCACAAGATTTAGTTATCAAAAGTAAATGCTGAAATTATAATATCGAAACATAAACAAAGTTACCCTAGGACACCTTGAACTGTCAGTGTCGTTTAATCATTATTATGTAACCAAAGAGCAACGGCTAAATAGTTAGAGACGTCACTCTCAATAGCGCTATTCATAATAACTAAGCTTGCCTTTATACGTAGTAATTAACGATATCATGGTAGGGATTTAACATGAATCAAAGCATGTCAGCACAGTTAAACAGTTTTCGGGTACTTGTGTCTAAGCGTAAAACAGTTTGAAAGCAAGCATGTATCTCACCCCAAAGTTATAAAATAGTTAAGAAATAGTAAAAAGAGGGGCTATGAAGTTCACCTTAATAGCAAGCAAGAAAATCTACGCAAGTAGTATGAATGGAGTGTGTAAGCGGAGATCTCAACCTAGAGATATAATGTTCAATTAATTAATGTCTAATAGACATAAAGTTTGTTTATTAATATAGCAAACTATATTAACAGTGATCGTTCTCGAGAAAAGGTATATTTATATACGTGATAATATACTTAGTGTACTTAAGTGCTACTATATAGATAAGTTTATAAGTTATACTAATAATAGTATTCTTCATTAATTACTTTAATAATCCCATAATTAGTTAACCATTCTTATAAGTCCTTATCATGTTTTATACATACATAATATAATCTTTGTATGTGTTACATAAATATAGTTACCTACATGATACATACATATAGTTTTTATTATTATATCATGTATATGTTTATAGCTATATGATATATGTATATATTTTATGTATGTGTTACATATTTAAATATACCTATGTGATACATACATACATATTCTTTATTATTATCATACATGTACATGTTTAACCATATGATATATATGTATATATTATATGTAAGTGTTATATATACATAAATGTAAAGGTGGTACATATACATATAACTACTTTACTTTCTATGTTTTACTAACATACCTACACATGTATACATACACACATACGTACATATACATACATATGTACACATACATATACACATATGTATATATATACATATATACACAAGCATATACTTACAATATACACATGTACATACGTACGTATGCATGCATGCATCATTATCATTATTCTTTAATCAACATCAATTATTAAATCATTATTCACTCACATAAAATCATAATCTTAATAATTATTCATAACTTAGTAACTTATTAACCTGATCAATTTATACTCATAACTTATACCATAATCATATTCTTATGATCATACTTTTAACTTTTTCATTTATCATTAACAAATTATTACTACATCATAATCATACTTATTAAACTAGTTCCTTATCAAGTTAATTACTTAATCTCAAATCATAATCTTTTATGCCCCATATCATAATACTCATTAATTAACTTTTAACATTCTTATTAATTAACAAATTATTAACACTTCATAATCATACTAACCTTATTACTTTTAGCTTATCAATTTTATTAATCAACATCATAATCTCTTATGATATTTTTATACTTATTCACATTTATAAACAACATGAAAATAATAGATTAAAAGCATGATTTAACTAGGGTTTTAGGGCTACCTTTAGAAGGTGAAGATCAAGAACTAGATGGTGATTGTGGGCTAAACAGAAAAACAGAACCCAGCTGCAACAATCACAACCCAAAACAGGTTTCTTTGGGCCTGTTTTGGTTCGACAGGAACAGCAGCAAACAGAAAAGAAAACGCAGCAACAATGGACCATCTTTGAGGCTGTTTATGATCGAGGATTGTAGCAAGAATAACCAGAGGAAAATGCAGCAACTTAGGATAATTATGGGGCTGTTGAGTCACGCTGAAAACAGAAGAAACAGACTGCAATTTAAGCAGGATGTTCGACCCAAACAGGAGGTTTTTCTTGGACGGTTTGATCACGAGAAACCGCAGGAAAAACAAGCAGCAACACCGGTTGATCTTGAGCTATTTTGGGGTAGATTTGAAGGATTGTTACAGCAGCAAACAAGGTGGTGAAAAGGCTGTTTGGACTGAGCAAAGTGGCGACTTTTACAGCTGCAAATAGCAGCAAGAAAAGCGACTGAAGGAGGCTGTTTGGGTGGCGATTAGGAGCAGGAAAGAAGCTGTAAAAAGTGGCAATTACAGGCGTGTGTGATGAGTTATTGTGTCGATGCAAGGGCTGTCTTTGGAGGGTTTATGAGTTGACAAAAAGATGTTTGGGCTGCTGGGATTTTGTCGACCAAAACACAAAAGGGAGGGAGTTTTAATTGTGATGCTAAGCTTGGGAAAGCATGACCCTTTTATAGATGATTTTCAAGAGTTGTGATCAAGCTTGGACTTTAGGAAAACTTGGTCATCAAGTAGAAGTATTAGAGTTAAAGTAGGTTTGTAGTTAGCTTAGGGATGAAGGCTTTTATAATTTTGTTTTTTTACCAGCCGAGTTAATTAATTATGTACATGTGTTACATTGTTTTTTTTTATTCGGCCTTTATTTATTTATACGTATTTAATATATATATATATATATATATATATATATATATATATATATATATATATATATATATATATAGTTACATTTTGATTTATTAATTTACTTATAAGTCCATGTCTTAGTTCAAATTAGTTCCTAATTTTTATATATTGTCAGATTAAATAATTACATTAGGGTTAGGGTTTAAGTAATGAATACGGTCATTTAATACAAGCATTAATTATGGTTCATTCATCGTAAATGGATAACAACCCTAAATCGAATACACAGAATAAGACAATGAAACCCTAAGGGCAATTTGGTAAACTCAGAAAGGAAAAGTGAGGGTTGTTATATATTTCAAAATTAGTCTTCCAAATACACCCAAATGGGTTTCAATACTTCCATAATCACTAAACCTAGTGATTAAACCTAAATTGCAAGCCCTAAACATGAGTAAATCATCAACCAACCCAAAATCCACCAACAAGAGTCAACAACACCAATTACTAGCTTCAAACTTCCATTAAAGAGCTAAATGGGTTTTCTCAAGAACATGCAAGTTCCAAAACCCTAAATTGAACAACAATCATAAACAATGAAACTCGGATTCGAGACTTACCACCACCCTCAAAACATAGCTAGGAGCGAGATGAGCAACTTTAACACTTGAGCTTTCACCCGAATCGACCTCCTTCCTCCTAGATCGGAGCTTTCTTTCTCTAAAAGTGAGTTTTCTCACTCTCGAAAGTTGGGAGAGATGAGAGAAAGAAAAGAGGTAAAAAATGGGGATAAGATGAAGCTTGACCAGTTTTTGTGGTCACCAAACCGTTCACCATGCAAAAAGATGTAAATGCCCCTCATTAAACCGTTAAAATAGCTGAAATTCGGACCTGGCACCAGGCAGAGGCGCGGCGCGCCCCTAATGGCCCGTGGCGCGGCTCTTAGGTAAAATTGAAGTCAACCGTTTTTCCAAACTCTAAGCATCTGAACGAGGCTAGCCGCGGCGTGCATATAATGGCCTTCGGCGCAGCTTAACTGGCAACCAGATATCCATTTTTCAGTTCAGGAACTGAAGTTGTCTGATTATAATTATGAAGTATAAGTAGAGTTTTCCTGACACTTTCTGTGGACACCTTCTAGTGACACTTTCTGGTGGCACTTTCTGATGTGTAATACCCCGTCAGAATCCACTAACGGTGTATTAACTCCGATCCCACAGTTTAACGGTTACGCCCTCTATATATGACGTTTCTGAAAGTCATTTATTAAAGAAATCATTCTAAAAGGTTGTTGACCTAAATGACTAACATAAGTAACTCAAACCATTATTTGAAACAACAGTTTTCAATGCGAATATATGTTCTTGAAATAAAAGTGACAAAGTATGCTGGACAACATCCAGAACTAGCATCTAACAAACAATCATGACAATTCTGCAAAGCGGAAGCAATACCTCTATGGACCTGAGATAAAAACATGCAAAACGTCAACAAAAAACGTTGAGTCAATCTACAGGTTTAGTAAAGCATTTCATAAGTTAGGCCACAAGATTTCTGAAAAAAATTGAAAAAAATATACATAAGCATGATCACTTGATTATAAAGCTTTAATCCTGATGATAGTTGAAGCGCTACACGTCTTCCCTTTACCCTTTCTAAGCATACACCAATCAAGTGTACAAGTTACAACAGAATAAGCACCTCGTAGGTTGAGGCGAGGTTCGTCAAACCTAATGGTACCGTCCCTATAAGTCGAGCTTACTAAAAGTAATTAATATAATCAAGTTAAGGGATTTTTGATCTGAACTCATATGTAATCGTTTAAGTTACTAGTGCCTAATATGTAAAAAACATTTGAAAAAGCATGTTATCTCATCCCATGTAAAAAGTAATAGGGACTGTAGACTCACCTTAGCAAAAGCACTGAAATCTCTTAGTAAAACCGTACAGTAGTCGAACAATCTAGACCGAACAACACAACCTAGTCAAATAGGTCATCCTAAGTATACATATAGGTCACACTAGGTCAACCCATCGTGTACGCATAGTCCTGGTGCTCAGACTGACTCAATATGCATGTAAAAGTCAACAAGTCCAAGCAAGTCAACCCAAAAGTCAACTATGTCAAAGTGGTTAACTAAAGTCAAACATCTCAGTAGGTCATACAATCATGGTCAACATGTCAAACCTAAGTCAAATAACATGTTACAGCTCATAGTTCAACAATTTGCACATTTGTAGTTTATCGCATGTCCTTAAAATACGCGCATCATAGAAAGAAACGAGTATAACTCTTAGCACATAATTCATGAAAACATGGCAAACTCCAGATCACAACTAAACTCAAAATCGATTCCAAAAAGTCTGACCCAAGCCTCATACGACATCTACAAGTTGGGTTTCAGAAAAGGTCTAGTTACAGTTTTCCAAATCAGTTTCAGCATGCGCATCAGTTTAAGAAATATTCTCACTTAATATTGAAAATAGATTTTGACGAACGGCCAATTGGAGATGACTCAACACACTTCAAAGTTTTAGTGATAAAAATAATCAAAGACATTCATTTAGCCAATTTGGACATATTTTCCTATCTTTACAGACCCTTCAGTTTTAGTCAACAAGCAGACATATCATATGGTCAAGCTTATAACTCATGGCAATTCACGTTCTTAGAAGTTAGTATGCAAATGAGATATACTTAGGAACATATAAACTATCATATGCAAATGAGAAATGTCCAAAAGATAAAAGTCTCATTCAATTTCTAGTTCACTCGAGGTCATTTTATTTGCATACTAAAACAGTTTCAGCACACTATAAAGCACAAATCTTCGTTTTGACATCACGAGAGAATTACAAAAGCCTTTGATGCAAATCTTAAGTCCAAAATGCATGATTTTTCACAAGGATTACAATGGTACACAATTCCATAGCTAAATCATAAAGCACATAGATAAGAAAATTCGTATTACATGCATAACCTAGTCAAAACTTCGATTACACATAACTTGAGCATACGATAACGAAATCAAGCGAAATCAAAGTCCAAACTTATTAATTTTTTGACACCTATCCATCTAGATAACATACAAGATTATTATATAAACCAATTTGATCAGATCCATGGCATAAAATTCGTAATACATGCAAGTGACAACAATCAAGCGATTTAACGACAAACGACAACCCTAAACGCATTTAATTGAGCAGTGGACTTGATTACACTGTGAAATTGAATAAAAAACTGACTTAGAAAATTTAGGGTTTGCAAATATACCTCAAAATCACAAATTACTTATACAATCGCGTAGAGAACGATGAGAGCAACAACATTTATTTTCAAAACTAGTTCTAATTTTGAGTGAAGATGGTGGTTGTGGGGTGATGGTGGCCGATAGACAAAGAGGGAGAGGTAGAGGGAAACAATTGGCCAAAAAATAAAAGAATGAGGGTTATGGAAATTTTCTAGCTTACTAGTCTTTATATATTGGGGCTTAAGGACACTAATTACAATCAAGTCCAACAAGTTAGCCCAACACAAGTCCAAAAGGGGTGTCTTGGGTGGGTTCGGCTGAATGGCCCTACAAGGGGGTTCCTGGGCTCGTTTTGATTATTTCTTGGTACGCGTGTGGTCCGTTTCGAGTGCCGTTAAACGTACCGGGTCTCCGGAAAGTTAACTAGTCGTTGAAACGAAATCACCAGGTTAAATTTACTTATTAAATAATAAATTAAATAAATTTTTCGTAAAGTAAATAATTATGAAAAATAATTATTTTATCATTTTTCTGAGTTCTGTAAACTGAAAAGCTTTCTAGGCGATTAACTTAATCGTATCGTATTCTAGTTATTTCGTTATCTGAAACAAGTTCATAAATTAAAATAACATATTAATTCCAAGAATCCAATAGGATCAAGCATGCATTTAAATCTATTAAACACATAAACTTCTAAGTAAACACCGTTAAATATCTAACGGACAAGTAACGATAGTAACGGAAAAAAGTCGGGTTGTTACATTAACCACCTGTTATGAAAACTTTCGTCCTGATATTTTAGTGCACGTCCGCTGTAGTAGTCTCCTCAGGAAACAGTTGTGGATATTTTTGTCTCATCTGATATTCACGCTCCCACGTGAATTCTGGTCCTCTACGGGCGTTCCATCGAACTTTAACTATCAGGATTCTGCTTAGCTTTAGCCGCTTGACTTCACGGTCCATGATCTTAACAGGTTCTTCAACAAAATTGAGCTTAGGACCAACTTGTATCTCATCCAAAGGAATTACCAAACTTTCGTCCGATAAGCATTCCTTCAAGTTAGAAACATGGAAAGTGTCATGAATTTCGCTGAGTTCTTGCGGTGGTTTTAGTTTGTACGTCACCGGTCCAATTCTATCGGTAATCTCAAATGGACCAATATATCGGACGTAGCTTGCCTCTTTTACCAAAATGTACTACATCTTTCAATGGTGATACCTTGAGCATAGCTTTATCTCCAACCTGAAATTCTAAACCTCGCCTTATAACGTCGGCGTAACTCTTTTGACGACTCCGCGCTGTTTTCAGTCTCTCTTATATCTGTACAATCTTCTCAGATGTTTTGTTTATGATCTCGGGACCAGTCAATTGACTATCTCCTAACTCAGTCCAACATACAGGTGATCTGCCTTTATACTTTCGTAATAATACTTGTTATAGGAGAATTCTGCTAACGGTAGATGTCTATCCCATCCATTTCCGAAGTCGATAACACATGCCCTTAACATTTCTTCTAGTGTTTAGATGGTTCTCTCGCTTTGTGTAGTGACCCGAAATTTTCCATGTTTATATATATTAATTGAGATTGATATTTACATGATTAAATGTTTCCAACATGTTAAGCAATCAAACTTGTTAAGACTTGATTAATTGAAATATGTTTCATATAGACAATTGACCACCCAAGTTGACTGGTGATTCACGAACGTTAAAACTTGTAAAAACTATATGATGACATATATATGGATATATATATATAGTTAACATGATACTATGATAAGTAAACATATCATTAAGTATATTAACAATGAACTACATATGTAAAAACAAGACTACTAACTTAATGATTTTTAAACGAGACATATATGTAACGATTATCGTTGTAAAGACATTTAATGTATATATATCATATTAAGAGATATTCATACATGATAATATCATGATAATATAATAATTTAAAATCTCATTTTATATTATAAACATTGGGTTAACAACATTTAACAAGATCGTTAACCTAAAGGTTTCAAAACAACACTTACATGTAACGACTAACGATGACTTAACGACTCAGTTAAAATGTATATACATGTAGTGTTTTAATATGTATTTATACACTTTTGAAAGACTTCAATACACTTATCAAAATACTTCTACTTAACAAAAATGCTTACAATTACATCCTCGTTCAGTTTCATCAACAATTCTACTCGTATGCACCTGTATTCGTACTCGTACAATACACAGCTTTTAGATGTATGTACTATTGGTATATACACTCCAATGATCAGCTCTTAGCAGCCCATGTGAGTCACCTAACACATGTGGGAACCATCATTTGGCAACTAGCATGAAATATCTCATAAAATTACAAAAATATGAGTAATCATTCATGACTTATTTACATGAAAACAAAATTACATATCCTTTATATCTAATCCATACACCAACGACCAAAAACACCTACAAACACTTTCATTCTTCAATTTTCTTCATCTAATTGATCTCTCTCAAGTTCTATCTTCAAGTTCTAAGTGTTCTTCATAAATTCTACAAGTTCTAGTTATATAAAATCAAGAATACTTTCAAGTTTGCTAGCTCACTTCCAATCTTGTAAGGTGATCATCCAATCTCAAGAAATCTTTGTTTCTTACATTAGGTTATCATTCTAATACAAGGTAATAATCATATTCAAACTTTGGTCCAATTTCTATAACTATAACAATCTTATTTCAAGTGATGGTCTTACTTGAACTTGTTTTCGTGTCATGATTCTGCTTCAAGAACTTCGAGCCATCCAAGGATCCGTTGAAGCTAGATCCATTTTTCTATTTTCCAGTAGGTTTATCCAAGGAACTTAAGGTAGTAATGATGTTCATAACATCATTCGATTCATACATATAAAGCTATCTTATTCGAAGGTTTAACCTTGTAATCACTAGAACATAGTTTAGTTAATTCTAAACTTGTTCGCAAACAAAAGTTAATCCTTCTAACTTGACTTTTAAAATCAACTAAACACATGTTCTATATCTATATGATATGCTAACTTAATGATTTAAAACCTGGAAACACGAAAAACACCGTAAAACCGGATTTACGCCGTCGTAGTAACACCGCTGGCTGTTTTGGGTTAGTTAATTAAAAACTATGATAAACTTTGATTTAAAAGTTGTTATTCTGAGAAAATGATTTTTATTATGAACATGAAACTATATCCAAAAATTATGGTTAAACTCAAAGTGGATGTATGTTTTCTAAAATGGTCATTTAGACGTCGTTCTTTCGACTGAAATGACTGCCTTTACAAAAACGACTTGTAACTTATTTTTCCGACAATAAACCTATACTTTTTCTGTTTAGATTCATAAAATAGAGTTCAATATGAAACCATAGCAATTTGATTCACTCAAAACGGATTTAAAATGAAGAAGTTATGGGTAAAACAAGATTGGATAATTTTTCTCATTTTAGCTACGTGAAAATTGGTAACAAATCTATTCCAACCATAACTTAATCAACTTGTATTGTATATTATGTAATCTTGAGATACCATAGACACGTATACAATGTTTCGACCTATCATGTCGACACATCTATATATATTTCGGAACAACCATAGACACTCTATATGTGAATGTTGGAGTTAGCTATACAGGGTTGAGGTTGATTCCAAAATATATATAGTTTGAGTTGTGATCAATACTGAGATACGTATACACTGGGTCGTGGATTGATTCAAGATAATATTTATCGATTTATTTCTGTACATCTAACTGTGGACAACTAGTTGTAGGTTACTAACGAGGACAACTGACTTAATAAACTTAAAACATCAAAATATATTAAAAGTGTTGTAAATATATTTTGAACATACTTTGATATATATATGTATATATTGTTATAGTTTCGTGAATCAACCAGTGGCCAAGTCTTACTTCCCGACGAAGTAAAAATCTGTGAAAGTGAGTTATAGTCCCACTTTTAAAATCTAATATTTTTGGGATGAGAATACATGCAGGTTTTATAAATGATTTACAAAATAGACACAAGTACGTGAAACTACATTCTATGGTTGAATTATCAAAATCGAATATGCCCCTTTTTATTAAGTCTGGTAATCTAAGAATTAGGGAACAGACACCCTAATTGACGCGAATCCTAAAGATAGATTTATTGGGCCTAACAAACCCCATCTAAAGTACCGGATGCTTTAGTACTTCGAAATTTATATCATATCCGAAGGGTGTCCCGGAATGATGGGGATATTCTTATATATGCAACTTGTTAATGTCGGTTACCAGGTGTTCACCATATGAATGATTTTTATCTCTATGTATGGGATGTGTATTGAAATATGAAATCTTGTGGTCTATTATTATGATTTGATATATATAGGTTAAACCTATAACTCACCAACATTTTTGTTGACGTTTTAAGCATGTTTATTCTCAAGTGATTATTAAGAGCTTCCGCTATCGCATACTTAAATAAGGACGAGATTTGGAGTCTATGCTTGTATGATATTGTGTAAAAACTGCATTCAAGAAACTTATTTTGTTGTAACATATTTGTATTGTAAACCATTATGTAATGGTCGTGTGTAAACAGGATATTTTAGATTATCATTATTTGATAATCTACGTAAAGCTTTTTAAACCTTTATTGATGAAATAAAGGTTATGGTTTGTTTTAAAATGAATGCAGTCTTTGAAAAATGTCTCATATAGAGGTCAAAACCTCGCAACGAAATCAATTAATATGGAACGTTTTTAATCAATAAGAACGGGACATTTCAGTTGGTATCCGAGCGTTGGTCTTAGAGAACCAGAATTTTGCATTAGTGTGTCTTATCGAGTTTGTTAGGATGCATTAGTGAGTATGGACTTCGACCGTGTTTACTTGAAAAATGATTGCTTAACAAATTTTGTTGGAAACTATATATTTTTATCATGTGAATATTATGTGATATATTAATCTCTTAACGCGTTTGATATTATGTGATAGATGTCTACCTCTAGAACAAGTCCCATTGACTCACCTAATAATAATGAAGAGTCAAATGTAAATTGGAATGATTCGTGGACTGATTCACAAGTTCCCGAAGAGGAACCGGAAGAAGAGTCGGAATCGGAAGAAGAATCGGAACCAGAAGATGAATCGGAACCGGATGAAGAAATAGAACCGGTGGGGGAAATAATAAAACAGTTAAGTAAAAAAAAATCCTCAACCAACCGACCAAGGTTAATTATGGTCAATGTTGTTTCCGCCAAGGAAGCAAAATATTGGGAGGATTACCAATTCTCCGATGAATCGGATTCCGACGAGAATTCCGATGATGTTATAGAAATTACCCCAACTGAATTTAAAAAGGCAAAAGAAAATAGTAAGGGAAAGGGCATAAAAATAGAGAAATCTAATTCCAACCCAGATGACCCGGGAACCTCTAAACCACCAGGTTTTTCTAAACCAATGTGGAAAACGACGGCTCGTATTAGGGGAACATCATATATCCCTAGAAACTTGGCAAAACGAACCAAAACCGAAGAAGAAGAAACAAGCGAGTCGGAATAAGATAGTTGTATTCGTGTGGTGTAACATATGTAATATAGTGTGCTTATGCTTTATGATATATGTAAAAATTGTTTGTATTAATAAGTATTTTTTTTATGAATCTAACTCTTGTCTATTTTACAGTATAAAAACACAAAATGGATAGACAACCCAATATTTTAAGAGACCTACCCGGAGACATGATTGATGAAATCTTGTCTAGAGTCGGTCAGAATTCTTCGGCACAACTATTTAAGGCGAGATCAGTTTGTAAGACATTCGAAGAACGTTCCAAGAATGCCTTGGTTTATAAAAGGCTTTCGTTCGAAAGATGGGGGATATCACATTGGGAAATCCATAAGTTGTGATGTGTTTACTTTGACGCATATATTGCGCGGAACCCAAATGCTATTTTACGCAATGGGTTAAGAAATTATTTTGACTCAATATATCCGAATATTGGACTTCGTGATTTAGAAAAAGCGGCTAACATGCAACATAAAGAAGCATGTTATGCTTACGGATTAGTAATGTTCGCTTCTCACCAAAGTGTGAACAAGAACATCGGGCTACAATTATTAAACAAAACGTTCCCACAAGTGACGGAGTCGGTAATTGGGGTAAGAAATGAGGTTTTTAGAT
Organism: Rutidosis leptorrhynchoides; assembly: GCF_046630445.1. NCBI lineage: Eukaryota > Viridiplantae > Streptophyta > Magnoliopsida > Asterales > Asteraceae > Rutidosis > Rutidosis leptorrhynchoides. The sequence continues at coordinate 268,231,112 of NC_092337.1, read as the reverse complement.
TGTTACGGGACTGTTGGACATTACGTAACCCTCGTCCCTTTGACGACGTTACAACACGCTGTCTTATCACCGGCCATAGCGGTTATGTTCCACAAGACCAAGGATGGGAAGTAATCCTAGTAAAACCAGAATGCATGACTTGTTTCTGGACGTATGAATTACGTGTCTTTATTGCCTTTGCTGAACGACTTGTGTACTAGCTAGAATTATCTTCACAACCATCTTGTATCAAATTTATTGTGTGCTATATTTCATGCTATATGTAAAATAAGCGGTATTGTAAGTTTGTAAAATATTGTGTAAAAGTTTGAACGCGAAATATTATTATAATCAGTTTTTCATATAGAATTGTAGTAGTTGAATTGTATATTAGCTACTAAGTATGAACTTAACAGGTAGGTACTACCCGAATTTAAACTTATAAAATGCTAATATGAAGAAAAAGCTTTTATAAATGAGTTCATATTATGCTACGAAATACTATTAACTACTCTTAATATTCTGTATGATTAACTTATTCCATTTGACTATTTTGAAGGAAATGGCACCGACTACTCGACACACCGTGAATATGAATGAAGAGGAATTCCGTACTTTTCTAGCTTCAAACATAGCCGCAGTACAGGCTGCGCTACATACCAACAATAACCTTAGATCTAGCAGTACAGGAAATTGTGTAGGATGCACCTACAAAGAATTCACTGCCTGCAAACCTTTGGAATTTGATGGAACCGAAGGACCAATCGGATTGAAACGGTGGACCGAGAAGGTCGAATCGGTGTTTGCATAAGTAAGTGTACTGAAGAGGAAAAAGTGAAGTACGCTACGCATACCTTCACAGGTTCTGCGTTAACATGGTGGAATACCTATCTAGAGCAAGTGGGACAAGACGATGCGTACGCACTACCGTGGTCAGCATTCAAGCACTTGATGAACGAGAAGTAGCGTCCCAGAACCGAGGTCAATAAGCTCAAGACAGAACTTAGAGGGTTACGAACCCAAGGATTTGATATTACCACGTACGAAAGACGATTCACAGAATTGTGCCTATTGTGTCCGGGAGCATTCGAAGATGAGGAAGAGAAGATCGACGCGTTTGTGAAAGGATTACCGGAAAGAATCCAAGAAGATATAAGTTCACACGAGCCCGCCTCCATACAACAGGCATGTAGAATGGCTCACAAACTAGTGAACCAGATTGAAGAAAGAATTAAAGAACAGACTGCTAAAGAGGCCAATGTGAAGCAAGTCAAAAGAAAGTGGGAGGAAAACGGTGATAAGAATCACCAATACAACAACAACAGCAATTACAACAATAATCGCAACAATTATCCCAACAATCGCAACATCAATCGCAACTACAACAAACGGCCCAACAACAACAACAACAAAAACAACAACAACAACAACAACAGCAACTACAACAATCATCCCAACAACAATAATAACCGAAACAACAACAACAATCAGAAGCAGCTATGCCAAAGGTGTGAAAAGTATCACTCGGGGTTCTGCACCAAATTTTGCAACAAGTGTAAAAGAAATGGTCATAGCGCGACGAAGTGTGAGGTCTACGGACCAGGGGTTAATAGAACGAAAGGAACAAATGGTGTCGGAATGAGTAATGGCGGAGCAAGTAGTGTCGGAGCAAGTTATGCCAATGTAGTTTGTTATAAATGTGGAAAACCGGGCCACATTATTAGAAATTGCCCGAACCAGGAGAACACGAATGGACAAGGCCGCGGAAGAGTTTTCAATATTAATGCGGCAGAGGCACAGGAAGACCCGGAGCTTGTTACGGGTACATTTCTTATTGACAATAAATCTGCTTACGTTTTATTTGATTCGGGTGCAGATAGAAGCTATATGAGTAGAGATTTTTGTGCTAAATTAAGTTGTCCATTGATGCCTTTGGATAGTAAATTTTTACTCGAATTAGAAAGTGGTAAATTAATTTCAGCAGATAATATATGTCGGAATCGAGAAATTAAACTGGTTAGCGAAACATTTAAGATTGATTTGATACCAGTAGAGTTAGGGAGTTTTGATGTGATAATCGGTATGGACTGGTTGAAAGAAGTGAAAGCAGAGATCGTTTGTTACAAAAATGCAATTCGCATTATACGAGAAAAAAGGAAAACCCTTAATGGTGTACGGAGAAAAGGGCAACACGAAGCTACATCTTATTAGTAATTTGAAGGCACAAAAACTAATAAGAAAAGGTTGCTATGCTGTTCTAGCACATGTCGAGAAAGTACAAACTGAAGAAAAGAGCATCAATGATGTTCCCATTGCAAAAGAATTTCCCGATGTATTTCCAAAAGAATTACCGGGATTACCCCCACATCGATCCGTTGAATTTCAAATAGATCTTGTACCAGGAGCTGCACCAATAGCTCGTGCTCCTTACAGACTCGCACCCAGCGAGATGAAAGAACTGCAAAGCCAATTACAAGAACTTTTAGAGCGTGGTTTCATTCGACCAAGCACATCACCTTGGGGAGCTCCTGTTTTGTTTGTCAAGAAGAAAGATGGTACATTCAGGTTGTGTATCGACTACCGAGAGTTGAACAAACTTACCATCAAGAACCGCTACCCACTACCGAGAATCGACAACTTATTTGATCAACTACAAGGCTCGTCTGTTTATTCAAAGATTGACTTACGTTCCGGGTATCATCAAATGCGGGTGAAAGAAGATGATATTCCAAAGACTGCTTTCAGAACACGTTACGGTTATTACGAGTTTATGGTCATGCCGTTTGGTTTAACTAATGCACCAGCTGTGTTCATGGACCTTATGAACCGAGTGTGTGGACCATACCTTGACAAGTTTTCATTGTTTTCATTGATGACATACTTATTTACTCAAAGAATGACCAAGAACACGGTGAACATTTGAGAAAGGTGTTAGAAGTATTGAGGAAGGAAGAATTGTACGCTAAGTTTTCAAAGTGTGCATTTTGGTTGGAAGAAGTTCAATCCCTCGGTCACATAGTGAACAAAGAAGGTATTAAGGTGGATCCGGCAAAGATAGAAACTGTTGAAAAGTGGGAAACCCCAAAAACTCCGAAACACGTACGCCAGTTTTTAGGACTAGCTGGTTACTACAGAAGGTTCATCCAAGAATTTTCCAGAATAGCAAAACCCTTGACTGCATTAACGCATAAAGGGAAGAAATTTGAATGGAATGATGAACAAGAGAAAGCGTTTCAGTTATTGAAGAAAAAGCTAACTACGGCACCTATATTGTCATTGCCTGAAGGGAATGATGATTTTGTGATTTATTGTGACATATCAAAGCAAGGTCTCGGTTGTGTATTAATGCAACGAATGAAGGTGATTGCTTATGCGTCTAGACAATTGAAGATTCACGAACAAAATTATACGACGCATGATTTGGAATTAGGCGCGGTTGTTTTTGCATTAAAGACTTGGAGGCACTACTTATATGGGGTCAAAATTATTATATATACCGACCACAAAAGTCTTCAACACATATTTAATCAGAAACAACTGAATATGAGGCAGCGTAGGTGGATTGAATTGTTGAATGATTACGACTTTGAGATTCGTTACCACCCGGGGAAGGCAAATGTGGTAGTCGATGCCTTGAGCAGGAAGGACAGAGAACCCATTCGAGTAAAATCTATGAATATAATGATTCATAATAACCTTACTACTCAAATAAAGGAGACGCAACAAGGAGTTTTAAAAGAGGGAAATTTAAAGGATGAAATACCCAAAGGATCGGAGAAGCATCTTAATATTCGGGAAGACGGAACCCGGTATAGGGCTAAAAGGATTTGGGTACCAAAATTTGGAGATATGAGAGAAATGGTACTTAGAGAAGCTCATAAAACCAGATACTTAATACATCCTGGAACGGGGAAGATGTACAAGGATCTCAAGAAACATTTTTGGTGGCCGGGTATGAAAGCCGATGTTGCTAAATACGTAGGAGAATGTTTGACATGTTCTAAGGTTAAAGCTGAGCATCAGAAACCATCAGGTCTACTTCAACAACCCGAAATCCCGGAATGGAAATGGGAAAACATTACCATGGATTTCATCACTAAATTGCCAAAGACTGCAAGTGGTTTTGATACTATTTGGGTAATAGTTGATCGTCTCACCAAATCAGCACACTTCCTGCCAATAAGAGAAGATGACAAGATGGAGAAGTTAGCACGACTGTATTTGAAGGAAGTCGTCTCCAGACATGGAATACCAATCTCTATTATCTCTGATAGGGATGGCAGATTTATTTCAAGATTCTGGCAGACATTACAGCAAGCATTAGGAACTTGTCTAGACATGAGTACTGCCTATCATCCACATACTGATGGGCAGAGCGAAAGGACGATACAAACGCTTGAAGACATGCTACGAGCATGTGTTATTGATTTCGGAAACAGTTGGGATCGACATCTACCGTTAGCAGAATTTTCCTACAACAACAGCTACCATTCAAGCATTGAGATGGTGCCGTTTGAAGCACTTTATGGTAGAAAGTGCAGGTCTTCGATTTGTTGGAGTGAAGTGGGGGATAGACAGATTACGGGTCCGGAGATTATACAAGAAACTACCGAGAAGATCATCCAAATTCAACAACGGTTGAAAACCGCCCAAAGTCGACAAAAGAGCTACGCTGACATTAAAAGAAAAGATATAGAATTTGAAATTGGAGAGATGGTCATGCTTAAAGTTGCACCTTGGAAAGGCGTTGTTCGATTTGGTAAACGAGGGAAATTAAATCCAAGGTATATTGGACCATTCAAGATTATTGATCGTGTCGGACCAGTAGCTTACCGACTTGAGTTACCTCAACAACTCGCGGCTGTACATAACACTTTCCACGTCTCGAATTTGAAGAAATGTTTTGCTAAAGAAGATCTCACTATTCCGTTAGATGAAATCCAAATCAACGAAAACCTTCAATTAATCGAAGAACCCGTCGAAATAATGGATCGTGAGGTTAAAAGACTTAAGCAAAACAAGATACCAATTGTTAAGGTTCGATGGAATGCTCGTAGAGGACCCGAGTTCACCTGGGAGCATGAAGATCAGATGAAGAAGAAATACCCGCATCTATTTCCAGAAGATTCGTCAACACCTTCAACAGCTTAAAATTTCGGGATGAAATTTATTTAACGGGTAGGTACTGTAGTGACCCGAACTTTTCCATGTTTATATATATTAATTGAGATTGATATTTACATGATTAAATGTTTCCAACATGTTAAGCAATCAAACTTGTTAAGACTTGATTAATTGAAATATGTTTCATATAGACAATTGACCACCCAAGTTGACTGGTGATTCACGAATGTTAAAACTTGTAAAAACTATATGATGACATATATATGGATATATATATAGTTAACATGATACTATGATAAGTAAACATATCATTAAGTATATTAACAATGAACTACATATGTAAAAACAAGACTACTAACTTAATGATTTTTAAACGAGACATATATGTAACGATTATCGTTGTAAAGACATTTAATGTATATATATCATATTAAGAGATATTCATACATGATAATATCATGATAATATAATAATTTAAAATCTCATTTTATATTATAAACATTGGGTTAACAACATTTAACAAGATCGTTAACCTAAAGGTTTCAAAACATCACTTACATGTAACGACTAACGATGACTTAACGACTCAGTTAAAATGTATATACATGTAGTGTTTTAATATGTATTTATACACTTTTGAAAGACTTCAATACACTTATCAAAATACTTCTACTTAACAAAAATGCTTACAATTACATCCACGTTCAGTTTCATCAACAATTCTACTCGTATGCACCCGTATTCGTACTCGTACAATACACAGCTTTTAGATGTATGTACTATTGGTATATACACTCCAATGATCAGCTCTTAGAAGCCCATGTGAGTCACCTAACACATGTGAGAACCATCATTTGGCAACTAGCATGAAATATCTCATAAAATTACAAAAATATGAGTAATCATTCATGACTTATTTACATGAAAACAAAATTACATATCCTTTATATCTAATCCATACACCAACGACCAAAAACACCTACAAACACTTTCATTCTTCAATTTTCTTCATCTAATTGATCTCTCTCAAGTTCTATCTTCAAGTTCTAAGTGTTCTTCATAAATTCTACAAGTTCTAGTTATATAAAATCAAGAATACTTTCAAGTTTGCTAGCTCACTTCCAATCTTGTAAGATGATCATCCAACCTTAAGAAATCTTTGTTTCTTACAGTAGGTTATCATTCTAATACAAGGTAATAATCATATTCAAACTTTGGTTCAATTTCTATAACTATAACAATCTTATTTCAAGTGATGATCTTACTTGAACTTGTTTTCGTGTCATGATTCTGCTTCAAGAACTTCGAGCCATCCAAGGATCCGTTGAAGCTAGATCCATTTTTCTATTTTCCAGTAGGTTTATCCAAGGAACTTAAGGTAGTAATGATGTTCATAACATCATTCGATTCATACATATAAAGCTATCTTATTCGAAGGTTTAAACTTGTAATCACTAGAACATAGTTTAGTTAATTCTAAACTTGTTCGCAAATAAAAGTTAATCCTTCTAACTTGACTTTTAAAATCAACTAAACACATGTTCTATATCTATATTATATGCTAACTTAATGATTTAAAACCTGGAAACACGAAAAACACCGTAAAACCGGATTTGCGCCGTCGTAGTAACACCGCGGGCTGTTTTGGGTTAGTTAATTAAAAACTATGATAAAATTTGATTTAAAAGTTGTTATTCTGAGAAAATGATTTTTATTATGAACATGAAACTATATCCAAAAATTATGGTTAAACTCAAAGTGGATGTATGTTTTCTAAAATGGTCATCTAGACGTCGTTCTTTCGACTGAAATGACTACCTTTACAAAAACGACTTGTAACTTATTTTTCCGACTATAAACCTATACTTTTTCTGTTTAGATTCAGAAAATAGAGTTCAATATGAAACCATAGCAATTTGATTCACTCAAAACGGATTTAAAATGAAGAAGTTATGGGTAAAACAAGATTGGATAATTTTTCTCATTTTAGCTACGTGAAAATTGGTAACAAATCTATTCCAACCATAACTTAATCAACTTGTATTGTATATTATGTAATCTTGAGATACCATAGACACGTATACAATGTTTCGACCTATCATGTCGACACATCTATATATATTTCGGAACAACCATAGACACTCTATATGTGAATGTTGGAGTTAGCTATACAGGGTTGAGGTTGATTCCAAAATATATATAGTTTGAGTTGTGATCAATACTGAGATACGTATACACTGGGTCGTGGATTGATTCAAGATAATATTTATTGATTTATTTCTGTACATCTAACTGTGGACAACTAGTTGTAGGTTACTAACGAGGACAGCTGACTTAATAAACTTAAAACATCAAAATATATTAAAAGTGTTGTAAATATATTTTGAACATACTTTGATATATATGTATATATTGTTATAGGTTCGTGAATCAACCAGTGGCCAAGTCTTACTTCCCGACGAAGTAAAAATCTGTGAAAGTGAGTTATAGTCCCACTTTTAAAATCTAATATTTTTGGGATGAGAATACATGCAGGTTTTATAAATGATTTACAAAATAGACACAAGTACGTGAAACTACATTCTATGGTTGAATTATCGAAATCGAATATGCCCCTTTTTATTAAGTCCGGTAATCTAAGAATTAGGGAACAGACACCCTAATTGACGCGAATCCTAAAGATAGATCTATTGGGCCTAACAAACCCCATCCAAAGTACCGGATGCTTTAGTACTTCGAAATTTATATCATATCCGAAGGGTGTCCCGGAATGATGGGGATATTCTTATATATGCATCTTGTTAATGTCGGTTACCAGGTGTTCACCATATGAATGATTTTTATCTCTATGTATGGGATGTGTATTGAAATATGAAATCTTGTGGTCTATTATTATGATTTGATATATATAGGTTAAACCTATAACTCACCAACATTTTTGTTGACGTTTTAAGCATGTTTATTCTCAGGTGATTATTAAGAGCTTCCGCTGTCGCATACTTAAATAAGGACGAGATTTGGAGTCCATGCTTGTATGATATTGTGTAAAAACTGCATTCAAGAAACTTATTTTGTTGTAACATATTTGTATTGTAAACCATTATGTAATGGTCGTGTGTAAACAGGATATTTTAGATTATCATTATTTGATAATCTACGTAAAGCTTTTTAAACCTTTATTGATGAAATAAAGGTTATGGTTTGTTTTAAAATGAATGCAGTCTTTGAAAAACGTCTCATATAGAGGTTAAAACCTCGCAACGAAATCAATTAATATGGAACGTTTTTAATCAATAAGAACGGGACATTTCACTTTGTCCATCAGTTTGTGGGTGATACGCTGTAATCATGTCTAAACAGGTTCCCATTACCTCTTGCAATGCCTGCCAAAATCTAGAGGTAAATATGCTGTCTCTGTCGAAAATAATGGATATCGTCACTCCATGTCGGGAAACCACTTCCTTGATATAGATCTGTGCCAACTTCTCCATCTTATCTGTTTCCTTAATCAGTAGAAAATGAGCTGACTTTGAGAGACGATCAATGATAACCCAAATCGTATCATAACCTCCCACAATCTTAGGTAACTTAGTAATGAAATCCATAGTAACACATTCCCATTTTCACTAGGAAATTTCTGGCTGTGTCAGAAGTCCTGAAAGTTTCTGATGTTCTACTTTTACCTTAGCACACGTTGAGCACTTACAAACATAGGTTGCAATATCAGCTTTCATATTAGGCCACCAATACAGTACCTTAAGATCTTGATACATCTTGTCGGATCTAGGGTGAATAGAATACCTTGTCTTGTGTGCCTCATCTAGCACCCCTTAATCAGCCAAATCTCGGTACCCAAATTCTATCTATGAAATATCGGGTTCCATCTTCTCGATTTAGAAACTTCTTGTCCATTCCTCTAAGTGATTCAGAAGCAACGTTATCTTCTTTCAATGCCTCTAGTTGTGCATCGCGAATCTGAGAAGTAAGGTTCGTTCGGATAGTCATGTTCAATGCTCTAACTCGAAGAGGTTTAGCCTTTTCCTTCCTACTCAAGGCATCTGCAACGATAATAGCCTTGCCAGGATGATAGAAAATCTCGCACTCGTAGTCGTTCAATAGTTCTACCCAACGTCTCTGCCTCATGTTGAGTTGTTTCTGGTCGAAGATATTCTACAAACTCTTATGATCGTTTAAAACATCAAACTTAGTACCATACAAGTAGTGTCTCCACATCTTCAGTGCAGAGACCACAACACCAAGTTCCAAATCATGTGTCGTGTAATCCTGCTCATGTACCTTCAGTTGTCGTGATCCATATGCGATCACTTTCTTCCGTTGTATCAACACGCAACCAAAACCCTGTCATGAAGCATCACAGTAAATCACAAAATCTTCATTCCCTTCGGGTAAAGACAAAATCAGAGCAGTAGTCAATTTTTGTTTTAACAACTGAAATACAGACTCATGTTGCTCATTCCAATCATACTTTTTACCCTTGTGAGTCATGATGTTAACGATCGGGCAATAGTAGAAAATCCCTCAATGAATCTTCTATAATAACCGGTAAGACCTAAGAATTACCAAATCTGCATTGGTAACTTAAGAGTCTCCCACTTCTTGACCGTTTATCTTCGCAAGATCAACTTGAATCCCATTGATACCTACAATATAACCCCAAAAATTGAACTTCTTGTAACCAAAAGTCACACTTCGAAAACTTCACATACATATGCTCTTTCATGAGCATCTCGAGTATTAAATAGAGATGTTGCTCATGTTCCTTCTCGTTCTTTGAATATACCAGAATATCATCAATGAACACAATAACAAACTTGTCCAGATATGGCTTACACACACAGTTCATGAGATCCATGAACACTTTCGGTGCGTTCGTCAATCAAAACGACATTATTGTAAATTCATGATGTCCATAGCGTGTCCTAAATGCTGTCTTTGGTATTTCTGTCTCCTCTACTCTCATCTAATGGTAACCTGACCTTGGATCAATCTTAATGTAACATGCTGATCCTTGCAATTGATCAAATAAATCATCAATCCTCGGTAACGGATATCTATTCTTGATAGTCAGCTTATTCAATTCCCTGTAATCAATACAGAGTCTCATAGATCCATCCTTCTTCTTTACAAAAAGAACAGGAGCTTCAATTCTAATGTATTTCGCCATGTGGTTGCCTTCTTGCACTATCCATAGATCACGCATTATGGCCCTGATGTTCTTCACCATTTGGGGAGCTCTTCAACACAGAATAGCACAACATGCGAGTGTTGATAAAACAACGTTATAGAAATAGACTAACAATGAGTAGTGGTGCTTAGTAACGAGTAATGAATTGTAGGGATTTCCATAGTGATGAACAGTACTTAGTAGTGATAAGTAATGGTAAGTAGCGTTACGCAATAACTAGTAATGACAAACGGCAACGAGTAGTGATTGATAACGACCTGGAGTGAGGAGTAATGTTGAATAGTGGTTAGCAATGATAGATAGTAAGGAATTGTGGTATGAGATGATGGGTATGTTCAAAATATGTCAACTAATGATAGGTAGTGACAAGTGGGGTCATTAGTGATGAGTTGCAGTATGTATATATGTTATCGATAGATTATAAGAGACTATTATGTTCATTTTGTAAGCAGTGTATATTAGAAAAAAATTTCTTTGACTAGCCTCCCATTCCTTATGTCATGCTGTCGGAACTTCCATATAAGCCACCGTAATATAATCCTGATATTACATTACGCTGACTCATACTTTAATTTCGACATTACTTCACAAGTTCAGATTAGCAAAACACATACGGTGACTCCATTGTAGGTAACGAGAATCTATGTGTATTTTTACCAATTGAAAGAAATATAAAACTAAAAATCTGAGATGATAGCGTCATCGGCCTCGAAAAACTACTGAATTTAGACACAAAATTCATATTCATACGATTTTCCTATGATTTTATAAAAAATCGACAAGGTTCCTTATATTTTAAATAAGTGATGAAATATTCTAGAAATACAGTCAAGTGCGTTTTAAATCACTGCGACTTTTCTACAAAACGTTAGGGGCGGATATTTGGATATGTTATAAATGACTTCATTATGAAACCTTTGACGTGTATTCAAAGCACATAGAGCTGTACTTATTTTTATTTTTTTTTAATTTCCAGAAGTTGACTGTACACTATACTATACAAATACGTAATGAAAGTGTGTGAAACACGTGTTTTAGTTTATATCAACGTTAGTGTAAATGTTCACATGACATAACTTTAGTGTAAATAAATAGTAGTAGTGGTAAGAACAACTTTAGAAAAATTTTAAATTTACTTTATTTTGTTTAGACTAAGTAATGAAGTACCATATTTTTACTTGAAAATAAGTTAAGCTTAAATTATTAATTTAAGTATATTTAGCTTTTATAGATAGTGTTTGTGACTTTTTACTTAGTTCCGACCCAAAGTGGTTTTCCACGATTTACTTATTAATACTGAAGTGCATAAATTCATAATAAAAACTATCATACACTAATTAAAAATGCTTATTGCATTTCCGCCCATGACAAATTAAAAAGTTATTATTACACTGATAATACTTTAACGAATTCATACATGAAACTCAAGAAAAGAAAAGCTCGTTGTAATCTATCTTTTATATATTTTATTATTATACCAAATATTGTGAAATGATTGCAAACATATAGCCACTACCGTATGGCATAATAACATGAACGACAGAAGGTATATAGCTTATTCTTATTGCATTTAAACTCCAGACTTCATGGAGATTATTTTCATAAAAACTTCATCCATTAATTATTCTATAAATTAAGCTTAACTTAATGTTTATGCACTCTAATATTAATATAGACAAGGGCATGGGTTTGGCTATTTAAGATGTTAAAGAGGATAAATTACACAAGCATATGTATGATTCTAAATATAATTATCTTCTTAATTTAAAAATTATGAATATATTGATTAGTTTATTTTTCAATAAAAATGAGAAAAACAATTAAGGATTCTAAACCTCATAAAGTTATATTAACATTTTTCTTTGAAAATTTTATTGGGCACTTACACTAGAATTCAAATTCCACTTTAAATATATAACATGTCTTGAAAAGAAATGAACCTTACTTAAAGAAGAGTTGATAGTAGTTTCATTCCCGTCAAAGGATTGAAGTTCTTTTTGGACTTGACTTTCCCTTATGATTTAAAGTTATAAGGATAAGAACCGACCTATTGACCATCTCTTGATTTATTTAAGATTTTTTCATATTATTTACTTGAGGACAAATAATAGGTAAAGTGTGATAATTTGATAACTCTTAAATTATACTAGTTTTTCATAACATTTTAAGGAGATATCTTGGTATTTTAAGGACAATTTGAATAATTGATCGGTCAGATCATTTTGAGATTGAGAGAAAAGATTAGATAGAGTGAGATTTAGTATATAGGAAGAAGACTCGGTATGAGAGAGAATCGGTAAAATTACATTCGACAGCTTCTAGAACTCAGTTACAATACAATGGCTATCTAATTAGGACTACTTAGGTTCCTTATATAGCCCTCTTCTAAGGAACCTTCATTTAAAGCTTAATTCACATTAACACTATACAACTTCGGGGTCCTAACAATCTCCCCCTTAGTGTTAAATGTGAACTTTACAATATAATCCTATCAAAAACATGTAAAGGAACTTAGTTCCTCTGAAGTGAACTTTAGATTTGAATCCCTTGAGATTCTCATATCTTCGTATATTCACTCTTGTCTTGAGATGACTTTTCAATCTTGTGAGAATGTACTTGACAATCTCATTATCTTCAGTTGAATAGCAATTATTTATCAATCTCCATCTCATGTATTTGAAAGCATACATCAACGTTCCGTCTGACTATCTTCTGAAATCTAAGACTCTGATGAAGATCTTTGTATAGCGAGAATTGACCAATGCAAACCCATATGGACAGTCGCTCACTTCAAGTAAGGACATGTATCTTAGCTCTTCAATCACTTGATTTGGCAGTTTGATTCCTAGCTTTTTGTGTCCAGATTCCAATCCCATTTGAAAATCATGAACAGACATCCATCTCATCGAATCAAGAATAAACCTGTAGACTGCCTTCATTGCAGTAGCATGATAAGTTGTTGCAGATTCATTCAAGCTAATCAAATAATTGTAAATGAAAATAATATCGTCCATCTTCAGTTTATCAAAATCCACTTCTGAAAACTGATAATCCTCATCATCCATTCTTGTAACATGAAACAATGGCATCTTTACTTCATCCTTATTAATCATCAAAATCTTATTTATGCTTTTGATCTCTGAATTCCGCTGAATTTGAAGTTTCTCTTCATTCTTCAATTTAAATTTATTTCGAACACTCAGATGAGCTTTGAGATATTCTGGTTTCTTATGATATTTCTGTGATGACCCGGAAATTTCCGACTAAATTTAAACTTAATCTTTATATGATTGCGATGCGATAAGCAAAGTAGGTATTGTTGAGTCTTAAGAAATTACTGAACTACTTTTATAGATTCAGTTAACCTTTGACTATTCACGACGATTCACGAACAATCATTTGAAAATAAATATAGTTGTATAAATAAATGTATGTATATATATATATATATATATATATATATATATATATATATATATATATATATATATATATATGGAATTAGATAAGTATAAATGGTTATATTATTATTGTTAATATTATTATTATCAGTAAAATTAATGTTATTATAATTAATAACATTATTAGTATCAATAGTAATAAAAATATTTTTATTATCATTACTAAAGTCAAATGATAGATATATTATTAATACCAATAGATAACACATAAATATGAAAGTGGATATATATATATATATATATATATATATATATATATATATATATATATATATATATATATATATATATATATATATATATATATATATATATATATATATATATATATATATATATTGATATATTATTATTAGTATTAATGCTATTATTAATGATATTAGTATAAATAGTATTATTGCTATAAATAATATTAGTATTATATATTTCATAATAATTATTATCATTATTATTAGTAATAATATTACTATTATACTTGTATTACTACTAGTTAAATTATTAAGGATATTATCATAACCTATAAATATAAATATAAAAAATAAATATCAATATAAGAGAAATGCAAATTAAGATATAAATACAGTTATATATATAATTTTAGATATATAAAATGCTGTTATATATTTATATATAATTATATACTATATATATATATATATATATATATATATATATATATATATATATATATATAGATTATATTCTGTAAGTATATGCATTTTTGTTTCAAGTAATTGTCAACTGTAGATGATTATCAATTATGTCCCTAAAAATCTGTAAAAAGCAAATTCCATTCAGATATATCCAAAATCTGTTTTGAGTCCTAATCGATTTTACTTATTTAATTATTTATTTATTTTTTCTTTACACTGATTAAACTTGTCGACAGTGGGATATATAAAATACGAATTATTCGATGATTATGATTAACACATTCAATTAACAATACATACTCACTCTCAATTATAAATATTTACAACCTTAAACTGTCAAATTAAATGGAACATTGATGAAGAAAACAGGTTCTGCCCTGTTCTTCATGATTTCTTGTCAAAATGTGAATTCGAAACTAATTACAAAAAGTATTGATGTTGTGTTGTTAAGAATCATTTATGAAAACTATCTGCAAAATATTATTTCCCAACTCCTTCTAATTAAACAGAATTTTTCGAGTCAAACTCTTATATCAAAAAGTCAAACAAATGGTTCATCTTAAAATTTGAATTCTCTCTGTTGTTTCTGGATTAATTGAGGATTCACAAAGTTTCAATAAATGATTTACAACATGTTTCATGTTGTAATTATCGTGTATAACAGTCTGGAATTTAAAAATCGATTTGAAGTTTATGGTGTTCATAACTGTAATTAGCAATAGCTTAAATTCGATTTAAATTTCAAAAAGTGTAAATGAGGTTTTGTTAGAAATATGTTAGTAAATCTTTCTGCAAAGTATTAGATTTTAAATCGTTATATCGATTCCTAATTTTTGAAGTCAAACTTTTAAATTCAAAAAAATCAAACGGTGTTCTTCAACTAAATTGGAATTCTGTGTTTTATTCTTGGATAAATTGATGATACAGAAACTTTATAGAGGTCATTTGAAACACAATTGATGTTGGAAACTTTTTCTAAAACGTTTTAAATCTCAAACTCAGTTATTTAATTTTTTTTTTACATCGAACAGGTTTCTGTTGGGATTTAACAAGTTCCATTATTTCTAAAACCATTTAAGAATCATTATAATCGGAAGCGTGTAATTATCAAGTTTTACTTGTTAAACTTTAACCAATTTAAAGCTAAATCCCATGGATCAAGTTGTGAACATATGCTTACTAATTGTCAAGAAAGGAAAGAAGTTATACCTCCTCAAAACAAGTTTGAGGGCTGCTCAAGAAGTGCAGAAACTTTGATGAAGATGAAGGTGGAAAGAGCTCCTAACTTGAAACTTCAAGTGTGTAGAACCCCAAGCTCTTATGCTCCAACACCACCCTTAATCTTAGCTATACTTTGGAACCTTAATCACCTTTGAACAAGCTTGAAAACCTCTCATAAGTTGCTGGAAAATTTGGACAGCAACAACCCTCAAAGATGATGATGAAATGAGCTTCTAACTTGAAGCCTCAAGTGTAGTATACCCCAAGCTTTGAACCCCAACACTCTTGCTTTTGGTTAGGATTTATTTGACACTTGAAACAAGCTTGTAAAATGAAATTAAGGACCCCTCTATGGTGCTCAAAGCTCACGGCCAGAATCAGTATTTTTACTGATTTTGTGCAGTTTTTACAAGCATGTATGTATGTGTTTACTTGAGAGAATTTATTCAAACTTTGGTCCTTGAGTTGCACATGCACCTAAGGACTTGTGAAGTCTTAAAAGCAACAAAATAAGACAAGCATGTGAGTGTCTAGGAGACCCAAAATCTGCTCACTTATTTTATAAAACAATGTCTTAATAAATATATAAACATGTTATATATATATATATAAAACATGTAATTGTTTTGTTACTTTTATATTTTATAAACCTTTTATAAAATATAACACAATATAATCATTTAAACCTATAAATAATTATATATATAAATTGTCCAAATAATTTATCTCAAGTGATAGTGTTTCAGAAAACCGATTTTCTGAAATTTAAGTGTCGCGTATTTATTTAACAAACCAATTGTTAAGATTAAATACGTTTAAGGTGTCGGTAAGCTTGTTATTGGGTATGACCCGACTTGGATCATAATATATTAGCCACATTAATTTAATACGTCTCTCGGGCATACTAAATACCTTCAATATCCCACTTGCACGAGAAACATAAGAAATTAATGCAAGTGATGGATACAGCCTAACACACCGTCCATCACCCCTAATATGTTATGACTTTGTGCCATTCAATAACATCATCCCTTTCGAGCTCCCTACTCGAGCTGATATATGTAGGTGAATCTTTCATTATATCCTTTCATCCTAGATGTCATGTTAAATTCAAGAGATACAGAGTGATCACTCTCTTATAGATTTAACTTTTCAGGCCTTAGATATCTGACTCTCAACGAATAAGAGGGACAAATTCCATCTTGACTACATACGTCCTAGATATACACTTTGTAATATACCTGAGTTCTTCCTTATGTACTACCATGTTTCAGAATAGCGAAGGAAAGAATCAAGGCACAGTTCTTGGTGAATATCCGAACCCAATATGTATCTCAGGTCAGAGGATACAATGATATTCGCCTTTACTCAAGATTACATGTGATCAACCACAAAGGCTCTATACAGTAATTCTTGAGAGCGGGTCTTCCAATATTTGTTTCCCACAAATATCTATGAACCTTGGTTGCAACCTTGCCCCACATTCAACCTATGAATGTATACCAATCCAAGTTCATAATAGTCTAAACCTCACACTTGTTCCCATAAATGTGATCGACTACGGAAATTTAGAATAGTTGCTTATTCATGGATGAAATATGCAAAATAACCATAGTTATATTAATGAGTTTGAATAATTTCGTTCCGGTACAATACATAAAATAGATCATATCCAATCACTAGAATATCGAAGCCCTAATGCACAAACATGTCCCTCATGTTTTGGCCCATGTAAAAGCTTCGTGAGTGGATCCGCAACATTTTGATCTGTGTGAACTTTGTGAATACATATCTTTCCCTTTTCAACCTCATCCCTGATGTAGTTGAATCTCCGCTCAATGTGACGAGTCTTTTGATGAGCACGAGGTTCCTTGATTTGAGCAATCGCACCCTCGTTGTCACAAAAGATCTCAAGAGGGTCCTGAATGGAAGGGACCACTCCTAAGTCGTCGATGAATTTCTTCATCCATGCAGCTTCCTGAGCTGCCAGTGAGGCGGCAATGTACTCCGACTCTGTAGTGGATAACGCAACAACTTCCTGTTTCGAACTCTTCCAAGAGACCGCACCACCATTTAACATGAAGACATAACCGGATTGTGATCGAGAGTCATCTCGATCAGTTTGGAAACTCGCGTCCACGTAACCTTTTACAGCGAGTTCCTCCTCACCAGACCCATATATTAGAAACATATCCTTAGTCCTCCTAAGGTATTTCAATATGCTTTTAACAGCAATCCAATGACTATTTCCTGGGTTATTCTGGTATCTACTTGTCAAGCTTAGAGCGCATGACACATCCGATATAGTACATATCATTGCATACATGATAGACCCAATAGCAGATGCGTATGGGACTTTCTTCATTCTCTCTTGTTCATCTTTCGTGGTAGGACACTGAGATGAACTGAGAACGGTTCCTTTTTGAATAGGTACCAAACCTCTCTTAGAGTTTTCCATCTTGAACCTTTTCAAGATTTTATCAATGTATGTACTTTGACTTAAACCTATCAATCTCTTGGATCTATTCCTATAGATCCCTATCCCCAATATGTATTGTGCATCTCCAAGATCCTTAATGGAGAAGCAACTCTTTAGCCAAGTTTTGACTCCTTGCATTGTGGTAATATCATTCCCAAATAATAATATATCATCCACATATAGTACAAGGAACATGATAGTGCTCCCACTAGCTTTCTTATATACACAAGCTTCATCACCATTTTTAATGAAGCCAAATTTCTCGGCTTCCTCATTAAAACGATGATTCCACATTCTAGATGCTTGTTTCAATCCGTAGATTGACTTCTTTAACTTGCATACATTTTTAGGATATTTTGGATCAACAAAACCTTCAGGCTGGACCATATAGACATCTTCCATAAGATATCCATTTAGGAAAGCGGTTTTGACATCCATTTGCCATATTTCATAGTCGTAGTGAGCAGCAATCGCAAATAATATCCTAATAGACTTTAGCATTGCCACAGGCGAGAAAGTTTCATCATAATCAACCCCTTGAGTTTGAGTGAAACCTTTTGCAACAAGTCTAGCTTTATATGTATCCAAGTTTCCATGTATGTCGGTTTTCATTTTGAAAAGCCATTTGCAATCAACTAGCTTAGAGCTAGGAGGTTGCTCAACAAGTTCCCACACTTGGTTTTCATACATGGATTGCATCTCGGCGTTCATGGCTTCCTGCCATTTATCTTTATCAATCCTTGATAAAGCATCTTGGTAGTTTGTTGGTTCATCCAAATCAACCGTATAGCAACCATCTATGAGAAACCCATATCTCTCAGGAGGATTGCTAATCCTACCAGATCTACGAATGCCTTGTGTATTTTGATCATCCATTTGATCACTCTCAACATTTTCATGTTGAGTGCTAGTGTCAACCAATTGTGTATCATCTACTTGATCTTGAACCTCTTCAAGATCTATCTTCCTTTCACTATTTCCTTCCATTAGGAACTTAGTTTCAAGGAATTCCGCCTTCCGAGCAATAAATACATTTTGCTCGGATGGATCATAGAAATAGTATCCCATATCATCCTTGGGATATCCTATGAAGATACACTTCGTGGATCGAGCATTCAACTTATTAGGGACGTAACGCTTAGGATAAGCTTCACATCCCCATACCTTTAAGTACGATAGAGATGGAGGTTTACCAAACCACATCTCGTGAGGAGTTCGTTCCACTTTCTTGGTTGGGGCCATATTTAAAATACGAGCCGCGGAGCTTAGACAATAACCCCAAAATGATAGAGGCAACGAGCTTCTTGCCATCATAGATCGAACCATATCCATTAGGGTTCGGTTCCTCCTTTCGGAAACTCCATTAAGTTGGGGTGTTCCGGGTGGAGTAAGTTGTGAGATAATCCCACAACTCCTAAGATGATCTTGGAAGGTATCGCTTAGGTATTCACCTCCTCTATCGGTACGTAGTACCTTAATTGTCCTATTGAGTTGATTTTGTACTTCGTTTTGATATTCTTTGAATGCTTCAAACGTTTCGTCCTTGTGTCTTAATAAATAGACATATCCGAAACGACTAAAGTCATCAATGAAAGTAACAAAGTATCTTTCACCATTCCTAGTTATGGGTTTAAAGGGTCCACATACATCCGAATGTATTAATCCCAATAAATCTTTAGCCCTTTCATAAGTCCCTTTGAAAGGTGCTTTAGTCATCTTGCCTTGTAAACAAGATTCGCATACATCAAATGAATCCATTTCATTTGATTTCAAAAGTCCATTCCTTTGAAGTGTATGCATTCGGTTCTTGTTTATGTGACCAAGGCGACAATGCCATAAATAGGAATCACTCAAATCCCTTTTGAGTTTCTTGGTGCTTGTATGGTACATTGAGCTACTAGATGATGTGTCATCATGAACCAATTCATAAATTCCATTTGAAGGTGAAGCCTTGAAATAGAATACATTATCTAAATAAATATGGATATCATCATTAACAAAATTAAGATAAAAACCACATTGTTTCAAACGGGAAATGGAAATAATGTTTCGACATAAATCGGGTGCATACAAAACATCTTTCAAAATAAGTTCCAAACCACTTGGAAGCTTCAACACAAAGTCTCCTTGAGCCTTCACTTGCACTTTGGCTCCATTACCCATGTAGAGACTTGATGTTCCCGTTTGCTTGCTACTTCTTTTGAACCCCTGCAATGAATTGCAAATGTGAGTTCCACATCCAGTGTCTAATACCCATGTATTAGAAGAAGTAATACTAAGCTCTATATATACCATATATATATTACCTGAGGTTTGCCCTGCATCCCTCTTGTCCTTCAACTCCTTAAGATAGACCGGACAGTTTCGTTTCCAATGACCCATTTCACCGCAACCGAAACATGGGTCTTCCTTGGGGTTTGCCTTCTCGGCCACCTTTTGCTTCTTAGCCTTGTTCTTGGTTGGGGTAACCATCTTCCCCTTCCCTTTGCCTTGATGGGCGGGTCCTTTCCTCTTAGCCACCTTTGGCTTAGAGGTGTTACCTTTGGATCCACCTTGATCGATTGCTAACACGGGTAAAGCCCTTTTACCCATGCTAGTTTCCGCCGTTCTAAGCATACCGTGAAGCTCACCTATGCTCTTATCCATCCCATTCATATTGTAATTAATTACAAATTGATCAAACCTTTTTGATAGGGAGTTAAGGATAAGATCGGTGGCTAACTCATTAGATATGTTTAGGTTAAGACGGTTAGCACGATCGATAAGGCTTTTCATCTTAAGTACATAAGATGAAACCGATTGGGTATCGTCCATACGACAAGCATGTAGCGCCCGAACCGTTTCGAAGCGTTCGACACGCGCTTATTGGAGGAACATCTCCTTCAATTGCGTTATCATGTCGTATGCACTATGATGCTCGAAATCCTTTTGGAGTTCGGGTATCATAGTCCCAAGCATTAAGCATGAGACTTGAAGGGAGTCGTGGCAATACTTATCGTAAGAGGCCATTGCCTCCACATCATTCTCATCCGGTTGATCGGGAATGGGGTCCTCAAGCACATACATTTTATCCTCTTGTTTGAGGACAATCCGAAGATTGCGAAACCAATCCATAAAGTTTGTATGGTTGAGTTTGTCTTTCTCTAAGAGAGACCTTAATGATAGGTGGTTTAGGTTAAGTGGTGCGTTAGGAATGTTGTTGTTGTTATTGGCGGCCATCTACAAAATTAACAAAGTTCGTTTAAGTATCGATTTTAATTTAACATTCAATACCCTTTAAATCAAATTGAATTATTAAATTCTAGAATCCAACGGTAAACCAAATTTCGGTTAGGTGACCTTTATCCCGCAATTTGATTTAGCTAGGTAGTCAATAAACGACAATTGCAATCCATTTGCAACTTCTAGAGTATGGGATCATGCAATCCTTTTGCATGGCATATTTATCCCATCAACGCCTATTTGTTCCTCATGCTTCGGTGACCCTAAGTTCATGATTCCCAAATCAAGTCGTCCCACTTGTGTAAACATGTAAATTCAACATACAAGTGGTTAGGTGACCTTTATCCCAC
This sequence comes from Rutidosis leptorrhynchoides, assembly GCF_046630445.1. Taxonomy (NCBI): domain Eukaryota; kingdom Viridiplantae; phylum Streptophyta; class Magnoliopsida; order Asterales; family Asteraceae; genus Rutidosis; species Rutidosis leptorrhynchoides. Next base: position 268,209,417 of record NC_092337.1, on the reverse strand, counting down.
AAGTGTGCGAAATTTACCTTATTGATATTAGTCCGCTCATGATGGTTAGGTGACCTTTATCCCGTCAAGAGTTTCTTAATATGTCTAAGTGTTTTCACAAAAGGATGGCGTTAAACTTGTTAAGCTCGTTGGTTAAAGGGATTTTGAGTTTTCGTTATTTCTAGTTTAGGAAAACTTTTGCACCATACACCAACATGCATTTAGTGTATGGTTTATTTGAAAATCCATTTTCATGCTTTGTAATTAAGCCAATTACTTGATATAAACCATTTTATATGTATGATCCTTATCATGTTCTTAATAACCATTTATTAAGGTTCTCGGTTGCCTTTTAAATTTAACCATTTAAATTGCCGTTTTGCATGTACTTAGCACGTCTAATTTAACCAATTAAAATGTCGTTTTGTTAGTTGTTATCTTGTGATTAATTGTATCAACCAAACATACAAAACAATAATCATACAAACAACCACACATGCAAAATAAGTATGTTCACAATCTAGCCATTTTGGTGGACATTTGTTTAGCCGAAAACAAATGTCACCGGGTAAGGGTTAATCATACAAAGTAGGAGATTTCAATCTCCCACTTAACCTTGCATCCATATGCTCCTTGTGTTCTTGAAGTCTTCATGATCTTGTTCTTCATTTTTACAAAATATGTATCCTAATACATTTTTATCTAGAAAATGAAATACAACCTATTCTATTTTACATACCAAATGTAAAACAAATTACATAGCCAAAATAATAATTATTACATGCCAATTGAATGAATAATATTACATACCAAATGAATATAACAAATCAACCAAATATAACATGCAATCAACACAAGGTCAAGGCTAGGATTGTGAACTTTAACATGCAACCAAAATTGACCAAAATGCAAGTTCCAAACCCTCTTGGAACCTCTTTCAAATTCGGTCAAGCTTACAAACCCACCCAAACCCATTTGTTTTTGCAATCTACATTCATGCATGTTAGTAGATTGCAAATGTAGTGGGTTTTAAACAACAATTCGAAGCATATTTCAACAACTTCGGCTCTAGATACCATTGTTGGGATTTAACAAGTTCCATTATTTCTAAAACCATTTAAGAATCATTATAATCGGAAGCGTGTAATTATCAAGTTTTACTTGTTAAACTTTAACCAATTTAAAGCTAAATCCCATGGATCAAGTTGTGAACATATGCTTACTAATTGTCAAGAAAGGAAAGAAGTTATACCTCCTCAAAACAAGTTTGAGGGCTGCTCAAGAAGTGCAGAAACTTTGATGAAGATGAAGGTGGAAAGAGCTCCTAACTTGAAACTTCAAGTGTGTAGAACCCCAAGCTCTTATGCTCCAACACCACCCTTAATCTTAGCTATACTTTGGAACCTTAATCACCTTTGAACAAGCTTGAAAACCTCTCATAAGTTGCTGGAAAATTTGGACAGCAACAACCCTCAAAGATGATGATGAAATGAGCTTCTAACTTGAAGCCTCAAGTGTAGTATACCCCAAGCTTTGAACCCCAACACTCTTGCTTTTGGTTAGGATTTATTTGAAACTTGAAACAAGCTTGTAAAATGAAATTAAGGACCCCTCTATGGTGCTCAAAGCTCACGGCCAGAATCAGTATTTTTACTGATTTTGTGCAGTTTTTACAAGCATGTATGTATGTGTTTACTTGAGAGAATTTATTCAAACTTTGGTCCTTGAGTTGCACATGCACCTAAGGACTTGTGAAGTCTTAAAAGCAACAAAATAAGACAAGCATGTGAGTGTCTAGGAGACCCAAAATCTGCTCACTTATTTTATAAAACAATGTCTTAATAAATATATAAACATGTTATATATATATATATAAAACATGTAATTGTTTTGTTACTTTTATATTTTATAAACCTTTTATAAAATATAACACAATATAATCATTTAAACCTATAAATAATTATATATATAAATTATCCAAATAATTTATCTCAAGTGATAGTGTTTCAGAAAACCGATTTTCTGAAATTTAAGTGTCGCGTATTTATTTAACAAACCAATTGTTAAGATTAAATACGTTTAAGGTGTCGGTAAGCTTGTTATTGGGTATGACCCGACGTGGATCATAATATATTAGCCACATTAATTTAATACGTCTCTCGGGCATACTAAATACCTTCAGTTTCTTCTTCTTCAATATATATATATATATATATATATATATATATATATATATATATATATATATATATATATATATATATATATATATATATATATATATATATATATATATATATATTATTTTGTTGCATTTAATTCAAAAAGTCTAATATAAATGGAATATCTTCCATTCATAATTATTTAAAAACAAATGAAATATGGTTTAATTCAATTTGGGGATTGTCTGATCGATTTAATACTCAAGAAGAAGAAGAAGTGGGTTTAGGAAAAACAGTTTAATTATATTTAAAATACAAAATATCCAGAAATGTAGCAACAGCGAGATGGTTGGTGTATGTGTCGGTTAACCGAAAGGTCTTGGGTTCGAGACCCTAGTGAGGCAGAAAGATATTTTTTTTGGACGATTTATTTGAAGGTAGTTTCCTTATTATTATTATTATTATTAATATTATTATTATCATTATTATTATTATTATTATTATTATTGTTATTGTTATTATTATTAGTATTAATTATAACTTTTATTATTATTATTATTATTTCTAATACATGTATTAAGTATCATTTATGGTTAATATGATTATTGTTACAATTAGGACTTTCATTATATTAAATATTAATATCATTATCGTTATTATAGTTATTATTATTATTTTTGTTATTATTATTGTTAGTACTAATTATAATTATTATAATTGTTATTATTACTAAAGTTATTATAATTACTTAGTATTATCATTATTGTTAAGAATTAGGATTATTATTATTATTACTATTATTATAAGACAATACAAGTTATTATTACTCTCACTAATATTAGTATAAATATCATTTTCGTAATTATTAGTTTTACTATTATTATATTTAACATAAGTATCAATTTTAACAATGTCGTTATTAATATTAGTATTATCAATATTAAGAAAGTTATTATTATTAGTAAATCATTATTATCAAAACTATCATTTTCGTTACAAATAAGTATTTTATACCTAAAATATACTTAATACATATACTATGATTATATTAATAATTTATATATCATATATCAAATATAATAACATTATCTATATAAATACTTATACATATAACAAATTAAGAATATTTTCATGTAATACTAACCATGTATATATAGAGATATATTAATAACCAAACATATAATTATTAAACATTTTAATTATATACACAAACTAAATAAATATAATATATAATTCAAGTTATAATATATAAACTTGCTCGAATACGATTATACATTTTAATATATATACAAATGATATAGGTTCGTGAATCCGAGGTCAACCCTGCATTGTTTAATGTCGTTATATGTATTTTTACTACAAAATACAATATGGTGAGTTTCATTTGCCTTTTTACCCTTTATATTTTTTGGCTGAGAATACATGCACTGCTTTTATAACTATTTTTACGAAATAGACACAAGTAAATGAAACTACATTCTATGGTTGGATTATTAAACCGAATATGCCCCTTTTTAGTCTGGTAATTTAAGAATTAGGGAACAGACACCCTAATTGACGCGAACTCTAAAGATAGATCTATCGGGCCCAACAAGCCCCATCCAAAGTACCGGATGCTTTAGTACTTCGAAATTTATATCATGTCCGAAGGAGGATCCCAGAATGATGGGGATATTCTTATATGTATATTGTGAATGTCGATTACCAGGTGTTCAATCCATATGAATGATATTTTTGTCTCTATGCATGGGACGTATGTTTACGAGAAATGGAAATATGAAATCTTGTGGTCTATTAAAATTATGGAATGATTATTTATGTTAAACTAATGAATTCACCAACCTTTTGGTTGACACTTGAAAGCATGTTTATTCTCAGGTATGAAAGAAGTCTTCCGATGTGAAATTGCTCATTTTAAAGATATTATTTGGAGTCATTCTTGACATATTTCAAAAGACGTTGCATTCGAGTCGTTGAGTTCATCAAGATTATTATTAAGTCAATTATAGTTAGATATATTATAAAATGGTATGCTCGCCGTCAACTTTCGATGTAATGAAAGATTGTCTTTTCAAAAACGAATGCAATGTTTGTACAATGTATCATATAGAGGTCAAGTACCTCGCGATGTAATCAACTGTTGTGAATCGTTTATAATCGATATGGACTTCGTCCGGATGGATTAGGACGGGTCTTCACAGTTGGTATCAGAACGGTGGTCTTAGCGAACCAGGTCTGCATTAGTGTGTATAACTGATAAGTTGTTAGAATGCATTAGTGAGTCTGGACTTCGACCGTTTCTGCATGTCAAAAGTTTTGCTTATCATTAGTGTCGAAAATTATTTGCTTATCATCCTTAAAATCTAGACACGTCTTACTGCCTCTATTGCATAGACTGTGTATAGATAAATTCATATCTTAGCGTGTCTGTTATTGTTACCTTTGCCTGACAGCTTCCGTAGATTTCTCCGTAACTTATGGGATTTTAGTATTATGTATGCATATGTAAATCATGTACTGCAGGGTACTAATCTACATCCTATAATCTATTTCTTATTGAAAATCCTTCATCTGATCGTACGAGATGAATCCCTACACCAGTTTGACTCCCTCAGATTTTGATAGCTATTCTGATAGTTATTCCGACAACTATTCCGACATGGGTATTCACCTAAGCTTCGAAAGCGGTGTCACCAGAATGAATCCATCAATCAGCCATCCCCAATTCATCTGATGGGTTCGTAGTCGACTTAATCAATGCAGACGTGAAGAAGGCGATCCTTTCCATCAACCAAATTCACCTCTTGGTGAAGAACATGATGCACTTATCGGCGAACCAGTTTGAAACACCATTTTCACCCTCATTTCCCGAATATCTCACCACGATTATATTCTATCTAAAATTCTAAACCTTATTCATCCGCTCGTCCCGACCGACAATCATTCCAGAATAATGGAAGAAGTCAACGAGCTTCGCGCTCGAGAAATCAATTTGGAAAAAACGTGGTGCAAAATGTACCAGCTTCAACTACACCACCGGCACCAACAGTACCACCAACAACCCAAAGTTTCAACATCACATGCCTCAACATCACAATCTATATCTCGAGCATAATCTTCGTTCTACATTTTGTTCTACATCGGTTATCTTCGTTCTTCATGATGATGATGTAATCTCTAATATTTTAGAGATTATATATTCTAGTTCTAATGGTAAACCAAATGAGTTTAATATCATATTAACCCATTAAATCCATGATTACATCTGAAGAAAATATATATGAATATATGTTTTCATAAAAATTGTAATTAAAAATTCTTTCGTACAAAATGTTAATGATGAAAATATTTTAACGGGTAGGTAATACCCGAGGAATATTTAGATTTCACATTAATAAGTACACTGTACATTCTTTCAAATCTGATTCAACAGTCAATTACTATCCTACTTACATCCACAGATGTACGAATCCGTTCGCCACAGAATAACTATTTTCATCAGATTTCATATTTGGATTTTGATTTATCAGAATCCAACAAGTGGCATAAAGAAGAAATAATGGACACAATAAAAATTGATTAGAAACAGACTAATTGACAATATAAAATTTTGTTAAGAAACCACGCTAACAAAATCCTAGCTAACTGTTCCTAGCTAACTGTTAATTCCTTATTACATTTTATTATCGCAATTTATTTATCGCAATTTAATTATCGCAATTTTATTTATCGTCATTTAATTTCTGTAATTATTTTATGCACTTTAAATATCGAGACACGTATACAAGGTTTTGACATATCATATCGACGCATCTATATATATTATTTGGAATCACCATAGACACTCTATATGCAGTAATGATCGAGTTCTCTATACAGGGTTGAGGTTGATTCTATAATAATATATATACTTTGAGTTGTGATCGAGTCTGAGACATATACGGGTCACGACACGTATTAATTAATTCGAATATTATATATTAAACTATATATGAATTATTGGACTGTCAACTGTGGACTATCGACTGTGGACTAATAACATTGGACAATTAAAATGAATTAAAATATTGATTATAACTTATGAAACTAAACAATTCTTCAAGTTGCCACTTGATTTCGTCTTAAACATCATTTGTATCTTCACGATTACATTCTGCGTTCAAACCTTTCATGATTCTTGAAAACACCTCAATCGAGAGGATGAACCAACCGCACTTCATTTACGGGAGAAAAGTTTGATGCATATAGTTATGCTCCTGAAAACACTCGAAACCTGAGTAAATGTTTAACACATAGCTGTGCTAATTCCTTTAGCGTTATTATTACCGAAAATAACTTTGCATCTGCTGTTCGAGATAGCCAGTTTTGTCACAGCTCCAGCAAGATAACTTCGACTTTTTGTACGAAACAACCTTATTATAATGTTGATATATACGCGTGCTCTTTTATTGTTACCAGGGAACCTTTCATATTCCACCATATTACCATCAGCGTTTAATCATCTAAAAACACAATTTTCCTGAAACCACCTCGAATTAATAACCGATGATTCAGATATCATAGCATTAAATGCAGAGGAAATAGAAAATTGGTAGATGGTCTAAACGACCAAAAGTTTGATGATAAAGAAAGGAGTGTTAGGAACGCTCGATAGAAAATTGGGTATTGAAAAACAGATTGAGCTACCCATGAAGGAGACCAAGGATAAATACAAGGACCAAACCCTATATTCAAAGGATTTAGGTAATTCTGGATTCGTTGAAATCTTTAGAGAATATCTTGCTCCGAAGTCATGTTAAAATCTTGCGGAAAATCTTTCTCCATCAACCCTCTAACTTAGAAATTCCAAAATATCATCATCAATATCTTCGATATTTCTGAGGATATTTTCATAAATATTCTCGTCTGAAATTATTATACCTCCTCGTGCTTTCTGTGTATCATTATATTGGAAACATTCAATAGAAAATTTAGTACCGAAAAGCAGATTATACGAAACTAGGAAGAAAGCCGTGGACAAATCACAAAGAATAAGTTTGACTTCAAAGAATCCAAATGATTCAATGTCTGTTGAAATCTTTAGCGAATACCTTATTTCTGACTCTGAACTCTTGCGGACAAATTTTCTTCACCATCCTTCGATATTAGAAATTCCAAGATATCATTGTATCTTTCATTATAAATATCCTCTATATTTCTGAAGATATTTTCATAACTATTCTTATCAGAAATCATTAATCTCTTCGTGCTATCAGTGTACATCATATAGAAACTGTTAGTTTATATATTCTGTAAACTTTCGAGCTTAAAATATGAATGTTATGGAAGTAATGTTGAGAATTGATGTATGAGTTAGTATAATATATTGACACTTGATCAATGTTATTATATTATAGTAAGTCATGCTGAGTTTCTAATGGGACGTGATGATTCACAGATCATAACGTCATCATGTGCCATGTTACATAACTCTTTCATTCTGCTTAACTTCTGAACATATCAAGAAAGTATATTCTTGACAGTTCTATTCTCAGTGATCCTGGTAATTTTGACAAATCAAATCGTGCTAATACGTTCTTTCTTGTTTAGAACATTATAATCATTCGAAACTCTATATCTACAAATTCTGGACCATTATTCGTTTGACTTGAAGTCGGGAAAAGAAAACAAAAGCATAGAACTTTGAAATATAAGGGAGAATATAAAGCCCGATAACAACACATAAATTACAAACCGTGTATATCAATGTTTATCGCAACATAAAGACACGGGAGAATTAAAAACATTATAATTCCAAGGGCGAAGTAGAAGAAAGCAGATTTCTCTGGTGGAAGTTGGAAAAGGAGAATGATTGTTGCGATAATAAGGATGAGGACAAGGATCAGAACGGGATTAAGCATTTTCATAAACTTTTGAAATTGAGAATTAGGTATAGGAATGGTAAAAGTAACGGAACAGAAGAATTTAATTTATAGAGAAATATTGATAGTGAAAATAAAGGCAGATCTTCACATTTAATTAGAGAGATCCTAAATTCCTGATTTGCCGAAGAATCAAATCTTTTAGATTTTGAAGATTTTCTTTAAATCCCTTGAAATTCGGAATTCAACCAAGACGACGTCAAAAGTTAAGAAGAACCTCTATTTACTTCATTTCACTCTTTTGTGACAGCTTCACTCGGATGCTTCGCATAATCGAATCGTTTTATCTGTATTACTAAAAAATGATAAAACTCTATTTTATCAGCTCATATTCGTCATGAAAACATTCTTATTGTTAGCCATGAAGACCACACTCAAATTTCGGGACGAAATTTCTTTAACGGGTAGGTACTGTGATGACCCGGAAATTTCCGACTAAATTTAAACTTAATCTTTATATGATTTCGATGCGATAAGCAAAGTAGGTATTGTTGAGTCTTAAGAAATTACTGAACTACTTTTATAGATTCAGTTAACCTTTGACTATTCACGACGATTCACGAACAATCATTTGAAAATAAATATAGTTGTATAAATAAATGTATTTATATATATATATATATATATATATATATATATATATATATATATATATATATATATATATATATATATATATATATATATATATATATATATATATATATATATATATATATATGGAATTAGATAAGTATAAATGGTTATATTATTATTGTTAATATTATTATTATCAGTAAAATTAATGTTATTATAATTAATAACATTATTAGTATCAATAGTAATAAAAATATTTTTATTATCATTATTAAAGTCGAATGATAGATATATTATTAATACCAATAGATAACACATAAATATGAAAGTATATATATATATATATATATATATATATATATATATATATATTGATATATTATTATTAGTATTAATGCTATTATTAATGATATTAGTATAAATAGTATTATTGCTATAAATAATATTAGTATTATATATTTCATAATAATTATTATCATTATTATTAGTAATAATATTACTATTATACTTGTATTACTACTAGTTAAATTATTAAGGATATTATCATAACCTATAAATATAAATATAAAAAAAATATCAATATAAGAGAAATGCAAATTAAGATATAAATACAGTTATATATATAATTTCAGATATATAAAATGATGTTATATATTTATATATAATTATATACTATATATATATATATATATATATATATATATATATATATATATATATATATATATATATATATATATATATATATATATATATATATATATATATATATATATATTATATTCTGTAAGTATATGCATTTTTGTTTCAAGTAATTGTCAACTGTAGATGATTATCAATTATGTCCCTAAAAATCTGTAAAAAGCGAATTCCATTCAGATATATCCAAAATCTGTTTTGAGTCCTAATCGATTTTACTTATTTAATTATTTATTTATTTTTTCTTTACACTGATTAAACTTGTCGATAGTGTGATATATAAAATACGAATTATTCTATGATTATGATTAACACATTCAATGAACAATACATACTCACTCTCAATTATAAATTTTTACAACCTTAAACTGTCAAATTAAATGGAACATTGATGAAGAAAACAGGTTCTGCCCTGTTCTTCATGATTTCTTGTCAAAATGCGAATTCGAAACTAATTACAAAAAGTATTGATGCTGTGTTGTTAAGAATCATTTATGAAAACTATCTGCAAAAGATTATTTCCCAACTCCTTCTAATTAAACAGAATTTTTCGAGTCAAACTCTTATATCAAAAAGTCAAACAAATGGTTCATCTTAAAATTTGAATTCTCTCTGTTGTTTCTGGATTAATTGAGGATTCACAAAGTTTCAATAAATGATTTACAACATGTTTCATGTTGTAATTATCGTGTATAACAGTCTGGAATTTAAAAATCGACTTGAAGTTTATGGTGTTCATAACAGTAATTAGCAATAGCTTAAATTCAATTTAAATTTCAAAAAGTGTAAATGAGGTTTTGTTAGAAATATGTTAGTAAATCTTTCTGCAAAGTATTAGATTTTAAATCATTATATCGATTCCTAATTTTTGAAGTCAAACTTTTAAATTCAAAAAAGTCAAACGGTGTTCTTCAACTAAATTGGAATTCTGTGTTTTATTCTTGGATAAATTGATGATCCAGAAACTTTATAGAGGTCATTTGAAACACAATTGATGTTGGAAACTTTGTCTAAAACGTTTTAAATCTCAAACTCAGTTATATTTTTTTTTTTTACATCGAACAGGTTTCTTCTTTAATATATATATATATATATATATATATATATATATATATATATATATATATATATATATATATATTTTATTTTGTTGCATTTAATTCAAAAAGTCTAATATAAATGGAATATCTTCCGTTCATAATTATTTAAAAACAAATGAAATATGGTTTAATTCAATTTGGGGATTGTCTGATTGATTTAATACTCAAGAAGAAGAAGAAGTGGGTTTAGGAAAAACAGTTTAATTATATTTAAAATACAAAATATCCAGAAATGTAGCAACAGCGAGATGGTTGGTGTATGTGTCGGTTAACCGAAAGGTCTTGGGTTCGAGACCCTAGTGAGGCAGAAAGATATTTTTTTTGGACGATTTATTTGAAGGTAGTTTCCTTATTATTATTATTATTATTATTATCATTATTATTATTATTATTATTGTTATTGTTATTATTATTAGTATTAATTATAACTTTTATTATTATTATTATTATTATTTCTAATACATGTATTAAGTATCATTTATGGTTAATATGATTATTGTTACAATTAGGACTTTCATTATATTAAATATTAATATCATTATCGTTATTATAGTTATTATTATTATTTTTGTTATTATTATTGTTAGTACTAATTATAATTATTATAATTGTTATTATTACTAAAGTTATTATAATTACTTAGTATTATCATTATTATTAAGAATTAGGATTATTATTATTATTACTATTATTATAAGACAATACAAGTTATTATTACTCTCACTAATATTAGTATAAATATCATTTTCGTAATTAATAGTTTTACTATTATTATATTTAACATAAGTATCAATTTTAACAATGTCGTTATTAATATTAGTATTATCAATATTAAGAAGGTTATTATTATTAGTAATCATTATTATCAAAACTATCATTTTCGTTACAAATAAGTATTTTGTACCTAAAATATACTTAATACATATACTATGATTATATTAATAATTTATATATCATATATCAAATATAATAACATTATCTATATAAATACTTATACATATAACGAATTAAGAATATTTTCATGTAATACTAACCATGTATATATAGAGATATATTAATAACCAAACATATAATTATTAAACATTTTAATTATATACACAAACTAAATAAGTATAATATATAATTCAAGTTATAATATATAAACTTGCTCGAATACGATTATACATTTTAATATATATACAAATGATATAGGTTCGTGAATCCGAGGCCAACCCTGCATTGTTTAATGTCGTTATATGTAGTTTTACTACAAAATACAATACGGTGAGTTTCATTTGCCTTTTTACCCTTAATATTTTTGGGCTGAGAATACATGCGCTGCTTTTATAACTGTTTTTACGAAATAGACACAAGTAAATGAAACTACATTATATGGTTGGATTATTAAACCGAATATGCCCCTTTTTAGTCTGGTAATCTAAGAATTAGGGAACAGACACCCTAATTGACGCGAACTCTAAAGATAGATCTATCGGGCCCAACAAGCCCCATCCAAAGTACCGGATGCTTTAGTACTTCAAAATTTATATCATGTCTGAAGGAGGATCCCGGAATGATGGGGATATTCTTGTATGTATTTGTGAATGTCGATTACCAGGTGTTCAATCCATATGAATGATATTTTTGTCTCTATGCATGGGAAGTATGTTTACAAGAAATGGAAATATGAAATCTTGTGGTCTATTAAAATTATGTAATGATTATTTATGTTAAACTAATGAATTCACCAACCTTTTGGTTGACACTTGAAAGCATGCTTATTCTCAGGTATGAAAGAAGTCTTCCGCTGTGAAATTGCTCATTTTAAAGATATTATTTGGAGTCATTCATGACATATTTCAAAAGACGTTGCATTCGAGTCGTTGAGTTCATCAAGATTATTATAAAGTCAATTATAGTTAGATATATTATAAAATGGTATGCACGCCATCAACTTTCGATGTAATGAAAGATTGTCTTTTCAAAAACGAATGCAATGTTTGTACAATGTATCATATAGAGGTCAAGCACCTCGCGATGTAATCAACTGTTGTGAATCGTTTATAATCGATATGGACTTCGTCCGGATGGATTAGGACGGGTCTTCACAATTTCCATGCACCCAGAACACTCATTGATACAGAAAGGACAAGATCAGAATTACCATAGATTCTATACGCTTTTTGTTCAATGAATGGTGAACGAAGAATCTTTTTCTCTTCATCCTCACTTTGTTGGTAATCAGCATCACGCTCAAGAACAATCTCTGCAGTTTGAAATGGAACATTCAAATCAGGTGGAGTCGTAGTATCTTCTTTGGCATTAAAGAAAATCTCCTTTTCGAAGTGTATTCCAAATTCATCAGTTGGAGATGTCAAGTTAACAAATTGATGATCATTGAATTCATTGGCGATACTCGATGACCCCTTCAAAATATCTTCAATGTTGTCAAAGTTTTGATTGTTCTCTTGAGATGACTTATTCTCTGATTGATCAGCTGTATCCATAATCATTAACATCCCTGACTCACCCTCTCGCTGACTTTCTGATTCATCTAGAAAACTTTCACACTGGATTTCCTCAATTTCATCACTACCGGAATCAGATATATCAACAACATCTATATCCTTCTATTGATTAGATGTACCAGTTTCATAACCACTGGACCGATGACCACTTTGTCGATTCTCCCCCTAATGAAGATTATCGGGATCGAAATCATCATGATCAGTCATGTGAATTGGTCCGGGTGACTTGCATGGAGAGAAAGGATACACTATCCTTGCTTGCTCAAGATAAATCATCATAGTCTCGTGAACTTCATCAAGATCAGTCTGTTTAGAAAACTCAGCAAGATAGAGCTCCTCCACCTCATTGTCAGAGAGATACTGTAAACCATATCTATTTGAAATTCGAGAAGGTGACCCAGTTGGTGAAACAACGGTGTAACAATGAACAAAAGCAGCATTAGCAGCATCTGTTGAAGGCGATGTTGATGGAAGTGTGTGAGTTACCATGAGGGCAGGTAAGGATGATTGTGCGGTATTATTCTTATATGTAGGGCTGTATATACTACTAGTCAAATTCGTGATATCCCCTTCTGATGGAGGTTGGGTAACAACCGGAGTTGTCACCGGTGAAGTTTCTTTTGAAACATCCGCCTCCATGACTTTAGTCTCATGGGACTCTGACAGAGTAGCAGAACTACCCGTCGGTTTAGCTCTCGCAGAGATATTGCTATCTCCAACTCCTGAAATCATTGATATACCATGAGGTGGCACATCTCTTTCAGTTAAAGACTCTTCCTCCAGACCCTGAGATTCAAAATTTGGAAGAGAAGTGGTTTGATCCAATGAATCACTTTCATGAATCAAGGGATCAGTCTGCTGGAAGTCTGATAAATATCCCGAAGGATTGTCAAGTTGACTCGTTTCCATGGGACACGGTAGATCTCCCTCATCAATATAAGTCGGACCTCGAGACCCTGTTGTACGTTGAGGCACAGGAGGATTTCCAGCCGATACGCAGGGTGCCTTTTCAAGACTTTTCGGCTCCCCTTCGGCCGTTCTGGACTTCAATGATTAAGTTTCCTCAATCGATTGAGTCAACGGAGACTTTACTGCAGAGGAAGACTTTACTTCCTTAGATGCTGAACCACCTTGCTTTGTAGGATTTATTATTAAGTCCTGTTTAGATTGGATGGGCTTAGTGGTCTTTTTACCATCCGTGCATTTAAATCTCTTGCCTACCGAAACTTGTGCTTCATTTAGCGTAGGGCTTACTGTTATTATTGGATGTGATACGGAGATGGGTGAGGGTGACCTAATTGGTTCTAAGTCTTGGTCCGTATCACCAACGGTAGTAGTAACTGTTTGGCGTACGATAGGTGTCGAAGTCCTAGATCTAGTTACTCATTGGGTTGGCGGAGTCTGAATCATCTCATCAGGGATATATCGAGTTCTCTTAGGAGAATGTTCGGGAGACGATTCAGATGCTATTGCTGAAGTGTCGGTGTCACTGCTCACTTCGAGTGTTGTGGAAAGGGTTGGTTCAATCCTAGTTGGACTAGGTTCCCTGATCCTCACGGGTTGAGCTTGGTGTGATGCCCTAGATCATTTAAGGTTCACCCTAAGTGGAGGATTAGCTGGTCCAGGTGGTTGTACTACAGGTTACTCTACAACCTCTGGGGCTGGAACTACGGCGGGTTCAACTTGTTCTTGTTGTACCGAGTTCGGAAGAGGTATTCCTACAGCCTCAAAATAAGAACGCATACGCGCATCTTGGGGTTCAACTAGCCTCACTAGCCAATTTGGAATCATCGCAGTGAATTGATTATCAGATACCATCGGAGTATTCATCTTCAGCTCCCCAAATCGTTTCATCTGTAATCCACGTGTACCTGGTACAAATATATTTGCATTTCTGCAAGCATTTATAGCATCATGGATAAAGATACAGAAAAAACTTTAGTTCTGCATAGTCAGGAGTTTCTACTCTTATGAAAGAATAGAACAACTTCAGTATAGGCACAGTCAGACTGTCGGATCCACTCCTTGTCATCAGCAAGCATCGGTTGATGATTGAGAAGATCACGTACCACCTTGAATGCAGATATTTCTTCTGAAACTTAGCCGGAGGAACATTGCGGGCTCCAACATAACCAAGATCGAAGACAGATGACATCATCTATTGAGTAGCAGGAAAAGCAGGAGCATTCTGCACAACAGGAAGTCTGAATATCCTCCTGAAATCAGCCTTAGTGATACTCCTCCTCCCTTGAACTCCTCTCAGTTGAAATTAAAAACGAGCTTGTGTTCCCTCTGGATTTGCAGTAGTAGGTTGTGAAGCTTCCACAAACCTAATTGTTCTGTTAAGTAGCTCCAGATCTGTTACAGGTACACTGACTGTAGAGTTTAGAGCAGGCCACAGAGTGTGCCTCTCTATAATTGCAGTCCAGTAGTTGCAGGGAATGTTGGTTTCAGAGTTGATGAAGTGATTGTTCGTCATTTAGCTGTATAAATAAGAAATAGAAGACCACAAGATATTTAACATAAAGCATATATCTCTATTCTTATTTGCCTTTGAAATCCTTTGTATATGTTTTATCTTTTATATTTTATGATTTTTATGGTTTTTCAAAGATATAAAAATCCTTTATTCTCAAATATGAACAAGTAATTGACAATCATGACATTCATATGATATACATCACAATACAAATTCATCATGCAAAGTCAATTATATACCACAAAGAATCAGAACAACACTTATTCAATTTTTAAACACAATTCAAGCAGATTCGGTAGTCATGAAAACTTGAGATTCTGTAACCAAATGAGCTTGAGTTTTCAGATCAGAAAGATATAGAATAAACACGTTAAGTGTTTGAAGATAAAAATCAGAAAGTTTCAAGGTACCAAAAGTCAGATTCGGTATCAAGAGAAGAATAGATTCGGTATCTCTAAAATTAACATAAAGTCGCTCAAACATGCATATTCTATCATGTAAAATCACAACCATAACCAATTAACCACTCAATTAGAAGCAGATCAACATGTTAATCGTATGAACAGACTCGGTACAGTAGACAGAACATATTCGATAGATACAGAATCCATCAAACAATCAATTAAACGTGTAATCAAATTCGGTTAAATGATAGATCAATCAATATAACTAGGACTAGACAAGAATTCATGTTAATTAGCCAAATCAATTGGGTTTAATCAAAGATTAAAAGAATACGACTCAGACTCGGTATAATCAACAGAATTTCAAAATTGAAAGTTACAATCTAGTTATTTTGATCTTTTCTGGTTGAAAAACATTTAATTATCTCAGATCTACACGAATGTAACTAAATCAATGATAAAAATGAAATTATACCAAAGATTTGAAGAAATAGAAGAGCGGTTTCGGTAGATTAGGCAGATTCGGTATGATCAGTAAGACTCGGTAGGTAACTAAGCACGGTAAGAGAGTTAGTTTGACTTTAACCCTCCTTTTATAGATACCGAAGATAAAATACCGAATGGGCTTAACCGAATGGGCCTATTTTACCGAATACAGTCCACTTTTCAAAACTTTCTAAATATTAACTTCAAAATCTTGACAAATTGACTTTTCATCTTAAAATTCATTTCAATCTTTTCATGAAAAACAATTCTGAGACAATTTTTGAAAAACTTTGAACTTAGTGAATCTGTACTGTTGGATGTCAGATTCGGTATAATGCTAAAAATAGCATTTATTCAGCAAAAATCAAATATTTTTGGATTTTATCTTTTCCAATTTTATGAATTTTTCAAAATAAGATTTGTACGTAAAAGAACTTTGAATTTGTGAACAAAGTATAAATCTTCAGTGATACCAATTGTTAAAACGGGTTGCATACTGAGATGTATACAAGCCTTAGTGAATTATTTCAGATATAAAACAAAGAATTTATGAATTCACTTTTGAAAAAAAATATTTTTGAGTAATTTTCTCATTTTCTTCCTTTTTCTTCCCCTCAAAATGTGATATACAAAAACGTAAATCAGCATTTTGATAAATTACCCTAGAAAATGAATTAACTCCCCCTTGAAATATGATATCAATGAGTTACCTCCCCCTTACGTAACCATTGAACAATTATATCCAGGAAGTTATCATAAATCTAAAGGCTCCCCCTTAAAAGATGATATCCAAAGCATATGAAAGTAGTTGCTCCCCCTAGAAAGTATTTACTCCCCCTAAACACAAGATCCCAAGAATAAGTCCCAACAGATCTAAGGAATATCAAGCACTATACTCTACCATGCCAATCTCTTTGATCAAGAACTTTAGCCTAAGTTCATCTAAAGGCTTAGTGAACATGTCAGCTAATTGCGCTTTGGTAGGCACAAAGTATAACTCTACATCCCCTTTCTCTACATGGTCCTTAATAAAATGATAGCAAATATCTATGTGTTTAGTCTTAGAATGCTAGACCGGATTGCTTGTTATTGCAATAGCACTTTGTGAATCACAGTAAATCGGGGTCTTAGAAAACTTAAAGCCATAGTCTGAAAGTTGAATTTGCATCCACAAAACTTGTGAACAACAATGAGCTGCAGTAATGTATTCAGACTCAGCTGTTGATAAAGACACACAGTTCTGCTTTTTGGATGACCAACCAACTAGCCTATTCCCCAACATCTGAATTGATCCAGATGTGCTTTTTCGATCAACATGGTAACCACCATGATCCGCATCAGTGTAAGCAGTGAGATTGAAATCGGATCCATGAGGATACCAGATCCCAAGGTTAGGTGTACCTTTAAGGTACTAAAAAATCCTAACAACCGCTTTGGAATGAGATTTCTTAGGGTTTGACTGAAAGCGGACACAGACAGTTACAGCAAGTGTAATGTCGGGTCGACTTGCAGTCAGATGCATTAAAGAACCAACCATGCTTCGATAAAGTGTAACATCAAAGAGTTCCCCATTAGTATCAGCATCCAGTAAAGTCCTCATTGGGGTTGTCATTGGTTTTAAAGCAGTCATTTTAAAACGTTTTAGCATATCATTGATATACTTTGTTTGACTGAGAAAAATCCCGTTTGGTAATTGTTTTACTTGTAACCCCAAAAATAAATTTAACTGTTCAAGCATGCTCATTTCGAATTTGTTGGCCATAAGGTTACCAAATTCTTTACATAAGGCCGGGGACGTGGAACCAAAAATAATGTCATCAACGTAAATTTGAACGGAGAGAATGTGACCGTGGTTTTTACGGATGAATAGCGTTGTATCAATTGTTCCACGAGAGAAGCCGTTGTCCAGCAAATACTTCATTAAGGTCTCGTACCATGCACGCGGTGCTTGCTTCAGACCATACAAAGCCTTCTCCAAGTAGTATAGGTGATTTGGATGAATGGGATCGACAAAGCCTTCTGGTTGATCGACATAGACTTCCTTTTGAAAATGACCGTTCAGAAAAGTAGTTTTGACGTCCATTTGAAACACCGTGAACTTCATGTGAGAAGCAAATGCAAAGAAAAGACGAATAGCCACAATCCTAGCAACCGAAGCAAACGTTTCGTCATAATCAATACCCTCTTGTTGTCGATATCCCTTGGCCACAAGACGTGCCTTATTCCGAATCACAATTCCATCAGAATCCTTCTTGTTCTTAAAAATCCACTTAACCCCTATTGGTCGTTGACCCGTTGGTCTTGGAACCAATCGCCATACTTTCAACCGTTCAAATTGATTGATCTCTTCTTGCATTGCAACCACCCAGTTCGGATCTAGTAAAGCTTGAGCAACCGTTGTTGGTTCAATCTTACTAAGAAAGGCAGTGTATAGACACATATTCCAAGTAGCCCTTCGAGTTGAGACTGGAGCAGATGCATCACCAATAATAAGATCTATTGGATGACTGTTAGTCCATCGGTTGTGTGGAAGAGGTTGTACATCAGTGGTATCCACTGAAACATTAACCGTTGTTGACATTGAGCCTTGATCCGCTTGATCTGATGTAACATTATCTAATGGATTCAATTGAGTATCTAGAGAAACAGCTGGAGTTGTATCAACTGATGAATCTTGAATAGGTTCAAGATTATCAGTAACAGGAGATGGTAGGGAGGATGAAGAAGCAACAGGTGAATCAGTTGGTGTTGTATCTTCATCAAAAAGACTCTGTTGAGTCTCCACAGTAGTTGACTGTGACGGTGTAACCGGTACGGCTTGAACATTTGAAATCCGTTGAGGAGCATAAAGACTATCAAACAAGATATCCAGTTCCTTTGATGTAACCGTAGGAACACCCTTCGTCGAGAAAATTGAGTTTTGCGGGGAAGAAGAGGTAGCCAGGTAAGGATCGGGTTTTAAACTGAGTTGTTCAAAAGCCATTCCCGAAAATTCATCGAACTTGACATTGATGCTCTCTTTAATCGTTTTTGTCCGTTTGTGATAAATACGATAAGCAACTTTGTTCGAAGAATAACCTAGAAATATGGCTTGATCGCCATTTGGATCAAACTTTCCGAGGCTGTCAAAATCGTTAAGCACATTGCATATACAACCAAAGACACGGAAATATTTGACATTCGGGCGTCTACCATATAATAACTCATATGGAGTTTTATCAAAACGTTTATTAACAATACAACGATTTTGGGTATAGCATGCAGTTGAAATGGCCTCTCCCCACATTTTTGGAGGTAGTTTGGAGTAAGCAAGCATCGTTCGAGCTGCTTCGCACAATGTACGATTACGTCCTTCTACTACTCCATTCTGTTGGGGGGTCCGAGCAGCAGAGAACTGATGTTCAATGCCTTGGTCTTTCAAATAACTATCAAGCAGGTCATTCTTAAATTCCGTCCCATTATCAGTTCGAATGCTCTTAACATGTTTGTTAAAAGAGCGTTGAGTCTTTTTAATGAACTCAATGATAATGGCGGGGGTCTCTGACTTAGTTCGCAAAAGAAAAATCCATGTAAAACGGGTATAGTCATCGACAATGACAAGCACATGTTTCTTGCCACCGAGGCTAGAAATACGCATGGGTCCACATAAGTCCATATGTAATAATTGCAAAGACAAAGAAGTACTGGGGTTTTGCTTAAGCGGATGATTAGTCCGTTTCAGCTTACCCATCGCACATGATGGACACACATGATGCTTATCATAGTGAAAGGTTGGAATACCATCAACTAAGTCTTTAGAGACTAGTCGATTGATACCCTTGTAATTCAGGTGTGACATCCGATGATGCCATAACCAAGAATTTTCTTTGGTAGAACGAGTGGCCAAACAAATGGTTGTATGTGAAGGTGCATCATTGAGGTCAATAGTGTATAGTGAAGCACAACATTTACCAACAAGAAGATCATTTCCTTCGGTGGATTGCACCAAGCATTGTCGACGTTCAAACAGAACTTTAAGATCTCCATCGCAGAATTGACTCACACTAAATAAACTGCACCCCAAACCTTCAACATATGAAACCCGTTTGATTGTTATGCGATTTTCTACAAAATCTCCGTAACCCGTTATCGCTGCAATTTCATCATTTCCAAAAGTAACCGTTCCTAGGAATTTGTCAATGAAGTTGACAAGCAAGGATTTATCGCCCATCATGTGTCGAGAACAACCCGAATCGATATACCAAACACAGACGTCGAAACCCTGTAAATGTGAATTTCCTAGAGTTTAGGTACCCAAAGTTTCTTGGGTCCTCTACGGTTAGTACCAACATTAAACTTTGGATCAATGATAAGATAATCACGTAAAGCATCATGCAGTTTAGACAATAAAGCATCATTTAAAACCACATTACATGAAGCATCATACGCAATATCAAGTTTTACATCGTTATCAGAAGTCTTAACACACAACTTATTCCAAGTAGATGTTTTGTTCACAGACGAAAATTGAAAAACATGAGATGATTTCCTAGGCCGACTAGCAGATTGCGTTGGTTTGGTTGCTACTTTCTTAGTCGTGGACTTAGGAACCAATACAGATTTGTAATTCAAGTTTGGATTATGACCTGTGACACGAAAAACACCTTTGTTAGTTAGACGTCCAAACTTTTCAGTTGACACATGAGATGATTGATTTTGCAAAATTTCCAATTTGATTTTACGTTCTTTTGCATCATACTCACTTAAATCAGGTTTAGGACTTGTGTGTTGTGTGGACTTAACGGATGTCATTAAAAGACTCGCTTTTGAAGTTTTTGTCATTGGAATCATAGGAATCTTTTTAGTTGACACAGAACCATCGGGAGAATGAACCTTTTTGACAACAAATTGAGTTGTAGAAACAACTTTTGAACCACGATTGCCAAATTGAGAACGTAGAGGATTTTTAAGAATAGTAATGGGTTTTACATCCTTAGATGTTGTTGTTCCCTTCCCCTTCTTAGTAATCCCACCAATACATTCAAGCACATTGATTTCAACATTAGACGATTGCTTAAGTGTGTTAGCCTGTTTCAGTTGAATTATCTTTTGTTTTAAGCTTTTAATCTCAAGACATAATTCTTCAGCAGAAACTATCACTTCACCCTCCTTAAAAACATAGGAACATTCTTTCTTAGGCAGTGAAGGAAATTTATCACACAGAGCAAGCATTTGTTCTAATGATTGGCACTTAAGTTGCAAGTCAATATTCTCCTTTTCTAGTTTAGCTACTATACGATTCAAATTACGTACAGAAGGTAAATGCAAATAATAATCGTGCAAAGGATCAAGTTAACTTTCAAAATCTATCAAAGATTCAATGATCGATTCAGTATGAGGTTCTACTTTTTCATCTAAAGAATTTTGACATAGAGATTCTGTCTCAAAGAAAACAGTTAGTTCATGTGCTAGGTTTTCACGAAAAACATTATCAGAACATGCAGGTAAAGCAGGTAGAATTGGTTTCACATAAAAAGTTGGTTCATCAAACACCTCATCTATGTTAACAATGCTAGAACTAGGTTTGTTAAACACGTCATTATCAAGCATTAAAATGTATTTTTCTAGCATGAGTGTAGAAATGTAAACCAATCTACGTGTCGGCACATAATTAGCATATTGCACATTCTTTTCAGTTTCAACAAGTTCCTTCAAGAAATTAGGATTTGATTTACCCATTTTTGCATTAATTTTCTCATACATTAAGCTAATTTGATGGTATTTTTTAGATTTGTGATTAACAATAATATCATCAAAATCAGCATCAGAAGAATGCACAAAATGCGGTGGTAAGCCAGCTTGAAAGTAATCAGAATGATATAGTCCTGGAATCTTTTTGGAATCTCCATCTAAGATCTTAGGATCTTCAAAACCCAACCCCCACTTTTCACCATGAATCGTTTTTGGTCTATTCATGAAAATTATTTGTTTTGAAAGTTCCATATCCATGATAGCTTTGGATTGCTCTATTCGATAGAGTTTTTCCTCATATCGAGCACGTTGAGCTTTCATTAGAACAGACTCTTTTGACAACGAAGAGATTTCAGTGTCTTTTTCAATTATTGCATTTTCCAAATGAATAATTTTCTTGTTTAGCTTTGAAAGTGTGGGTTCATGTTGGTTTTTTAAATCAGAAAGATCTTTTTCTAAGAATTGAACTTTTTCTGCAAGTCGTTCAGATTTTAAACGATAATCAGTTCGTTCGACTTTAATCGGATGAATTGTCTTTTTAAGATCTTCCAACTCAGATTCCGAGGAGCTGAGTTGGATGGTCAACTTTTGCAATTCCAATTGTAATTTGGATGAAGATGGTTTGGTCTCAGAAAGTTTGATTTTATCTTTTAAAACCTTGTTTTCAGATTTTAAGCCTTTGACTTCTTTTGACATTGAGACCAGATTCTTCATCAAGTCATTTTGCATTTTTATAAAATCAGGTGAGATTTCAGTTGATTGTACCTCATCATCGTCAGATGTTGAGTCAGAATTCTCCAATGCTTCCTTAGCTTTGATGAGCTTAGTCACCTTGCAAATATTTGCATGTTCCACCTCTGAGTCTGAATCATCAGTCCATTAAACCAAGTATCATCAATCGGTTTTAGCTCTCCCTCAGTTTCCATAATCTTAGCCATCAACATTTTCTTCTTGTAGTAAGCTGCATCCTTATTTTTAGGCATCTTGCACTCACGAGAGTAATGACCAGCTTTGCCACAATTGAAACAGATTGAATCTTCCTTCTTGGAATCATCAGCACGTTGTTGTTTGGATTGATCAGCTTTCTTGTAGTATGAGGAAGATGGTGAGTGTTTGCTTTGATTGCTTGATTTGCCTTTAAACTTGTGTTTGTTCAAGGCGTTTATGAACATGGCTGCCATCTTGACTAATTCAAGGTATGAATCATCAACATCAGAAAGATTCAACTCTTCAGAATCAGTTGATTCTTCAACAAGCACTTTCTTGGACAAGCTTTTGGAAAATGATTTGCTCTTCTTTTTGGAAATTAGAGCAAGAGGATCGCTCGGAGAAGACTCTTTCCTTCCTTCTTGAAGTTTAGACACCTCAGGTTGGTAATGCATAAGAACTCCAACAAGCTCATGAATAGTCAACTTGTCAATCTCTTTGGTAGATCAAACAATGGTTCCATAAGGAAGCCAATCAGCATTGAGCTTTTTGAGGAATTTCATGTTGACTTCAGCATGTACTTTTACAATCTTACACCTTTTCAACTCATTGAGAACACCATTGAAATGACGGTAGGTATCCTTGAGTTGCTCTTCTGGTTCCTGCTTGAAATCTTCATACAATCCCAGAGCCTTATTCAATTTAGTAACGTCTGACATGTCATAACCTTCTTGTTGTCGTTTGATCTCATCCCATATATCTTTTGCAGTAGTGTTGCTATCAACATTTTCAAATAGCTCATATGGGATAGCTTGCATGACAATATTCTTAGCCTCTATGTCACCCTGAGCTCTTTCACGTTTATCACCAGAAAGTTCATAGACTGGAATTGGCATACCAGTATCCGGATGAAAATCAACAACTGGACCATCTCTCAGAGAAGCCCAAATATGTTTAGCTTTCTCACCCTTATAGTCTACGTACTAAGTAATACGATGAAGGCACTGAGTGTACTTGCCATCAAACAACACTAGAGGTCGGGAATCTGATCCAATAATAAGAGTATCCTGAGTAGACATCTTAAATTGAGGTAGATTCCGTATAGATTCGGTATTAAACACAATCTATGATCAGGGTTCAGTATAAAATCTAACAAGAATGTCAGATTCGGTAAAGATTCGGTACAGTAGCAGATTCGGTAAGTGGTTCGATACTGTAGCAGATTCGGTAATAGATCGGTAAACCAGATTATGTATCAGAAACTGATAAGAATCACAAGTAACACACTCAAATTCGGTATGGATTCAGTAACCACACAACTTGAAGCCTCAGAATACTTAAAACCAAAGAATTAAGTGAAACTGAGATTCTGATTCGGTAAATGACTCGGTAGTTAAATTCTGTAAAATAATATGTGTAAACTCAATCCAATTCCCTTGAATTAGATTCGGTAACCTTGCTGTACAACAAAACAAGTTAGTAATAAACAGAATATCAATGATACCGAAGATTCAGGATACCGAATGTCAACTGTAGCAGTTGACAATACCGAGTCTAAGTCTAAAACTTAGAAATATAACAGAATCCTTTCACAAACCACACCAATTAGCTGTGTATAATCAAACCAAATGTGATAGAATCATAAACACACCACAATCTGCAACACTTAAGATGAAATTCCAGTAATGAAGCAGATTCGGTATGACAGTTACGATACCGAGTGTTGATCAAATCTTCAAAACTTGAAGAATTGAAGAAATTGAACCGACAGAAATGTGATTTAACACCTCACGAACACAACTGAATCTTTAAATCTTCACAAAACACCAGAATCAAGCTTGAATTAAGCAATACCGAGAGTTTTAGCCACAAACTCTAAAAATTAACTTGATTCTCCATAATTGAAGTTAATAAGCAGTAATGATGATCGAAACTCTTTCTAATAGACCTAATACACCTTCGCTAAACTTATCACAAGAATCTGAACGTCAGATTATCAAATTCGATAATACCGAATCTGATTCATTTTACCAAGAGTATTCAGATTCTGTAATCTACAATCTCTGGATCGATATAGTGATGTAGAATCACTTCCTGGAAGCTCTGATACCAAATGATAGGTCAGATTTTATTGAGATTGAGAGAAAAGATAAGATAGAGTGAGATTCGGTATATAGGAAGAAGACTCGGTATGAGAGAGAATTGGTAAAATTACATTCCACAGCTTCTAGAACTCAGTTACAATGCAATGGCTATCTAATTAGGACTACTTAGGTTCCTTATATAGCCCTCTTCTAAGGAACCTTTATTTAAAGCTTAATTCACATTAACACTATACAACTTCGGGGTCCTAACAATAATTAAACACACAAAAATGGGTAAAAATGGGTAAAAGGTGTTTTTAATGTTTTTGTTTGTGTTATGTGTTAACAGGATAAAAAAAACAGATAAAAGTTACAGAAAATCAAGGAAGCCGCAGGCTAGGGTCATAGGAAGCCGCCAGTTTGGGCATGAAATCCAGAACATTCTAGAATATTCCAGAAAAACACATAAATTCAAATGACTTAGAGACAAAGCAATGAAGTCGCCAGCTTGGCACCTAAGCTACCGGCTAGAGACAGTGTTGTGTACTTAAAGTTCAAGAAATAGCTAATTAAGGCAACAAAATTAAAAAGATCACGGATAATTGATGTTGTCGGCTTGTCACTGAAGCCACCGGATTAGCCACCACAGATAAGTGTTTTCTAGCATGGAGAATATGTTTAACTTGAAGAAGGAGTAACCGCCAAAAGGGACATCGCCGGCTTGCACTGAAGCCGCCGGCTTGGTCATTGAACTTTTATGCTATAAATAAATGATGTATTCTTCAGTCTAGGTAGAACACTTTTTTTGGTTTCTTTAGCCAGTTTGAAAAAACGAATATATTAGGGTTTTATTCAAGTTTTCAAGTTGTAATTCAAGAATAATCTTTCAAGTATTAATTCAATTCTAGTTTTATCTTCATATTACCTTTAAGGTACATGTCTTGTTGATAACTCCTAAATTATACAGTTTTTTAATAACATTTTGAGAAGTTATCTTAGTATTTTAAAGTCATTTTAACCCCACAACATGCTAAAATGGGTAAAAATGGGAAAAAGGTATTTCTAATGATTTTATCAAAGTTATGTATCAAACAGGATAAAAAAATAAAGAAAATTGCAGAACAGCTACATGAGGCCGTCGGCATGGATTCAAGGAAGCTGCCGCCTTTGGAGTCACATATGTAAGAATGTTCCAGAATCTTCGTAAAATTGAAAGAACTTGTTGATCAAGAAAAAGGGAAAGGAAGCCGCCGACTTGGCACTGAAGCCGCCGGCCTTAATGACACAGTTTCTCAAATTGTTGACCAAGTTCAAGCAAAAATGGAAACAAATTCAAAAAGATTTGGCGGATCTACGAAGCCGCCCGGCGACTCTGAAGCCGTCGGCTTAGTGATGACTGTTAAAAGGCTTTAGCTTGCAGATTAAGTTTAACTTGCAAAAGGAGTCACCGACCCATGGCAAGCCACCGGCTTCCTACTGAAGCCGCCGACTTGGCCACCGAACTTGAACAGTATAAATACAGGCCTCTGGTCTCAGTTTTCATATGTATTAGTTTTCAGAATTCAATAATTCTGGTTAGGTCATTTTTTTAAGGTTTTCTCTAAACCCTTAAGTTAGATTTAGCCATTGTAATCAAGATTCAAGTTTTAATTCAAGTTATTTTACATCTACCTTCTTTTTAAGGTATGATTCTATCCTTATTTTATTTTTTACTTATTTTATTTACTGTATTCGTTTCTATTCGTCTTCTGCTATGAACTAAATGTTCATAATGGTTATTTGGATGAAGATTTAACTTCATCTGGGAATCAAATGAAGCCGCCAGCCTCACCTCCAAGCCGCCGGCTTGATGAGGAAGGAAGCCGCCGGCCTCGTGCTTCATCCGTAAAAAGTCTGGTTCCTTTCCAGATCTGTATGGTCGAGTTTCTGTGATAATATTTAAACTGTTTTGAATCTGTTAAGCTTTAATATACTTGTTTGTCATGCTTAATGATTAGATAACATGATTTTAGGGTTGATTAGTACTTGATCCGATGATCTATTATTCGATTCATGCTACTTGTTTAGATCTAGCCCATCAAACTTGTTAAATTGAATTGCATGCAACTAGGTTGAAAAGCATAATAGTGATAAATTTGTTTAATTGGAATTACACTTATATAATAGAGTTTGATGTTGTTAGGCTTAGTCGAAAATCCTCTGTTTGGATGTGTTTAATTAACGATTGCATGAAAACTAAGTAGTAATTGACTTTCAGCTAGTAACTTGAGTTGATCTACTTGATGTTTAATAGCTTATAAAATTTGTCAGTCTATTTACATGTTATTCCGCATCATAAGGTTGATATGTATCATGTAATTGAATTGAATACTAAGAATTGAGATATTAGTCATGCACATCACATGTCTAGTATATGCTTTAAGTCCTGCTTATTAAATGATATGCAACACTTGTCTTAACCTGCTTAGGGATAATAATTGGTCCATGATTGTTATCTTGATTTGTGTTAATATAAGTTATGATACTTGCCTAATATGATTCATGTATGAGTTATTCGTTCATGTAGCTGCTTTTCTTTTATAATTGTTTATTTTAAATCTTTATCTCTTGCTTTATATTTTGTTATTTTGTTTATCTTAAATCATCTCTTTCCTAAGATATAAGAATCTATCCCATAAAAGACATAAAATATATCTTTAATTCTTTTATAAGAATTAAACTATTTAATAAAACAACTTATAACGCATCTACCCTCTCTTGGGACGATAATCTAAAATACTACCTCTGATTGGGTTTTGTTGCTCGTTGGAGTGTTAAAAGTGTAATAATAAAGGTTATATAAATTTAAAAGTTTGAAAGGCAAATTAAGCACTGCACACTTTTACACATTAACTTTTTGGCGCCGCTGCCGGGGAGTGAGGTAAATACGTAAATTGGATATACATTGGTTATTGATATTTCTTGAAAATGAGTGATGACTGTCTTCCTTTAGGGGAGGGTTGTTGGGGTTCCGATTTAAAGGCTCCTGCTCGAACCTAGACGCTGACGGGTCACTTAAGGATTGAAAGATTCAAAAGGCCGTGTATGTTTGATTATTCGTTGTTATGCGATAAAAGTTGTTATTTAATATTTATATTATTAATTATATCGTTAATATTTATTATATTTATTAATTTAAAATTTACTAATATACTAATATATTTCTTAAATATTATAAGAAGAAGTAGAATAAATTTAAAATATTAATATATATATCCTTTAAGGTCTAAAATATTTTCTCCTAAAACATTTCTTTTCATGATTTTAGATCACATGAACACTCGGTCCAAGAAACCAGTCTTACAAGATATGTTACCAAATCCCGATATATTATTTAAACATTCTAAGGATTCGAATATTGTTAAGAAATTAAATTTCAATGAAGGAACTACTTCTAATGATGATTCATTATCTAGTTCTCCGTCTAGTCCTGATTCTAATTTGGGATGTCTTTTTAGTTCAAAAGTTGAAATTACTACTGAAAATTCAATGGAAGCATTAATGAAAGCTGGTCGGGAAGGACTAGGTCATGCTATTACTCAGCCTGAAATAAAAGAAAATTTTGATATTAAGGGTCCTATTTTTCATTTGCTTTAAGATAATCAATTTAGGGGTACGGAAAAGGAAGATGCTAATGCACAAATCCGAAATTTTAAAGATATTTGTAATTTGTTTAACATTAATAATGTGGAAAGTAATGTCATTTATCTTCGTCTCTTCCCATGGTCGCTAAAAGATGAAGCTAGAGAATGGTTAAACTCGTTACCGGAAGGAGATATTACTAGTTAGGATACGATGGTTGAAAAGTTTCTCACTCGATTCTTTCCTGCATCAAAAACTGTCACCCTTCAAACTGACATTGCTAATTTTCGTCAGAAAACTAATGAGTCTCTTTATTCTGCCTGGGTACGATTTGGTCAAATACTGAGAGGTTGTTCACAACATGGATTTAATAAGTTTAAAAAGGTAACTACTTACTATAAGGGTTGTGATATTGCTACAAGAAGAGAGATTGATACATCCACTGGAGGAAACATTATTAGTAAAACTGCCGAAGAAGCTGAAACATTGATTAATAAGTTGACTGCCCATTCCTATGAATAGCACCAAGACTTAGATAATTCTCGTTCGGTAAAATCTGTTAGTTATGAATCCGAAGATATGGTTAAGGCTATGAATGTGCAATTGGGTAATCTAGGAAGACAGATTGAAAAGCTTACAAAAGAAATGCATATGATTAAGGTAGGTTGTGAAAGATGCCAAGGTCCTCATGCTACTAAAGATTGTGTTGCTAGTCTTACAATGGAGCAATTCGATAACGTTTCTTATGCGAATCAATTTCAAGGAAACCTGAACTACCATAATAATTATAATACACCTTATCCTGCTAATAATTAAAATCCACCTAGTTTCTTTCCTATTAGAGCACCCTTCATTCCAAATTCATCTAATGCTCAAACAGATAAAAAGTCTAATCTTGAAGAAAGCATCTTAACTTTCATCAAAAATCAAAATGAAGCTAATGATAACATAAAAGCTCAACTTTCCCAATTGCAAAATAATCATCAAGCGTCAATTCAAAACTTAGAGCGCAATGTTACTAAGTTATTTAAACTTGTCGAGGGTAAAGTTCCTGCTGAATCTGAAGTTTCTAAAGAAGTTCTTTTAAAAAGGTGAATGTGAATCGAGAAGTAAATAGGGTTGATGTTCATGAACCTGGTTTGAGGTACTTATGGGAATTTGAAATGGGAGAAGAAGAGTATGATCAAGAAATAAAGAAGTTGACTGCTAGTGAAGAAGTTCGAGGTCTTGATCATGATGAAGTAATTTTCATACATGAGTTATTTGATGAAAAAGAAGAAATGGTTGATAAAAAAGTTGATGAAAATGATGAAGTTACTAGTGAAGAAACTAGAAAATCAAAGTGTGATGATTGGTTAGCTGATACTATGAAACAATTGGAAGAAAGGAGAAAAGAAGGTTTCTGCCCTCTTTATTCATTTGATCCCGTAGATCCATATTCGTCACCTGAAATTCCTGTTGTTATGCATTCTGATCCAGGGGAATTCTAAATTCCTTGCTTAATTCGTGGTCCAATTCTTGTTATTGGATTAGCTGATACTGGCTCGAGCATTAATGTTATACCATTTTTCGTTTATAATCGCTTAGGGTTACCATCGTTGGAACCTATTCAGGGGAGTGTTTGTTTTGCTGATAGTCGTTTACATAAGCCGTTGGGGATTGTTAAACAAGTTGAAGTTATTGTTGGTTATACTTTTTATAGAATTGATTTCGTGGTTATGGACATGAAAGAAGACCCGATAACTCCTTTAATCCTAGAATCTTCGTTTCTAGCTACTGCTCATGTTACCATTAACTATGTTGATAATTCGTTAACTATTCATTATGGTGCCATATTTGAATCTATTCCATTAGTTCCAAGATCTAAAGTTCCTCGTTCAAATGTGAAGATGGTTAAAGTTGATAAAGAAGATGATGATGAGCTTACTGTTGATAAAATAGTGACCGAATTCATAAAAGAACAGTATAAGCTTAGTTTCGAAGTGAGAAAACAAATCCATGAATTGAATGTTAAATTTGAAATATCATTTCGAAATGGTCTTGATACCACATTGAATTTCTTGCAACAAATTAAGATGTTGAATGAAATAGAAAAGAATAAGCGTGAAGGAAATGTGCCTAAGGAGTAATTCCGTCAGAAGAATGAGTCGCGCAACCGACTCTATAATCAAACCTATCTATCCTTATATATGTTTATTAGGACTATTTCTAAGTGTTTTATTGTTTTATTTATCTGATTATGAATATAAGAGCAATATAGCTCCTAAGTGTTTAAATGTTTAAGTGATGAAGTTATTAATAAAATATTATGTTTATGTTATACTTTGCATTGTTTAATAAAATCTTGTCAAGTTATTTATATTCAATTCAAAAGAAGTCCGCAAAAGTGCTCTGCAATCATTCTATGATCCTACAATCAAGTAACATCACTATTTCCCTTATTTTCAATTATGTCCTTTATTTATTATTATTTTTATTATAAATGTAATGAGGACATTGCATAATCTAAGAGTAAGGAGGGAAGTGATTAATCACTTAAAAGATTAAAAGATATTACAATTTTCCCGAAGAAGTTGAAAAATGGGTACAATTTTTAAATTTTTAATTTTTAAAAGTATAAATTCTTAGTCAAACTTGTGTCTTTTTATTAACTTAAATCTTAATGATAATAACAGAACTACTCTCAATTTCGAGATTGGATTACTTGTTTAAGATAAAAGAGCAAAAGTCAAAAATTGTGAAACGAGTGCAAACTTATAGCCACTACCATATGGCATAATAAGCATGGACCACTGAGGCATCAAAAGAGTCCCAATGAAGGGCCAATTTAGAAAAAAATTGCCAAGTGTAAAGCAAAAGCTAAGCATGAAAGTAAAAGAAATGAAAAAGGAAAAAGAGCCCAATGAAGGCTAACCAAAGAAAAGAGTTCCAATGAGAACCATACACATATAAAAAAATTCTCTAGAACACAAAATAGTCCAATGATGACCAAACTGTATAAATCTGATTTAATAACCATTAGGACTACTTGTAATCCTTGGTCTGGTTCAGACTAGTTCTTACGAATAACAAATATTAACTTATTATTAAGACATACTTTTGACTTTGCAATTTTATTTTAATTTTAATACCCATGAAATAATTTATAAGGTTTACTTGAGGACATGTAAAGGTTTAAGTGTCGGGAATTTGATAACTCCTAAATTATACAGTTTTTTAATAACATTTTGAGGAGTTATCTTAGTATTTAAAGTAATTTTAACGGCAAAACATGCTAAAATGGGTAAAAATGGGAAAAAGGTATTTCTAATGATTTTATCAAAGTTATGTATCGAACAGGATAAAAAATAAAGAAAATTGCAGAACGGCTATGTGAAGCCGCCGGCATGGATTTAAGGAAGCCGCTAGCTTTGGAGTCACATATGTCAGAATGTTCCAGAATCTTCGTAAAATTGAAAGAACTTGTTGATCAAGAAAAAGGCAAATGAAGTCGCCGGCTTGGCACTGAAGCTGCCGGCCTAAATGACATGGTTTCTAAACTTTTTGACCAAGTTCAAGAAAAAATGGAAACAAAGTCAAAAAGATTTGGCGGATCTACGAAGCCATCGGGCTTCTATGAAGCCGCCGGCTTAGTGATGACGGTTAAAAGGCTTTAGCTTGCTGATTAAGTTTAACTTCCAAAAGGAGTCACCGACCCAAGGCAAGCCGCCGGCTTCCCACTGAAGCCGCCGGCTTGGCCACCGAACTTGAACAGTATAAATACAGGCCTCTGGTCTAAGTTTTCATATGTATTAGTTTTCAGAATTCAATAATTCTAGTTAAGTCATTTTTTTATGGTTTTCTCTAAACCCTTAGGTTAGATTTAGTCATTGTAATCAAGATTCAAGTTCTAAATCAAGTTATTTTACATCTACCTCTTTTAAGGTATGATTCTATCCTTATTTAATTATTTTACTTATTTTATTTACTGTATTGGTTTCTGTTCATCTTCTGCTATGAACTAAACGTTCATAGTGGTTATTTGGACGAAGATTGAACTTCATCTAGAAATCAGATGAAGCCGTCTGACTCAACTCCAAGCCGCCGGCTTGATGAGGAAGGAAGTCGCCGGCTTCGTTCTTTATCCGTACAATTTCTGGTTCTTTTCCAGATATGTATGGTCGAGTTTCTGTGATAATATTTAAACTGTTTTGAATATGTTAAGCTTTAATATACTTGTTTGCCATGCTTAATGATCATATAACATGATTTTAGGGTTAATTAGTACTTGATCCGATGATCTATTATTCGATTCATGCTACTTTTTTAGATCTAGTCCAACAAACTTGTTAAATTGAATTGCATGCAACTAGGTTAAACATTATAATAGTGATAAACTTGTTTAATTGGAATTACACTTATATAATAGAGTTTGATATTGTAGGCTTAGTCGAAGATCCTCTGTTTGGTTGTGTTTAACTAATGATTGCATGAAAACTAAGTAGTAATTGACTTTCAGCTAGTAACTTGAGTTGATCTACTTGATGTTTAATAGTTTATAAAATTTGTCAATCTATTTGCATGTTGATCCGCATCATAAGGTTGATATGTATCATGTAATTGAATTGAATACTAAGAATTGTGATATTAGTCATCCACATCACATGTCTAGTATATGCTTTAAGTCCTGCTTATTAAATGCTATGCAACACTTGTCTTAACCTGCTTAGGGATAATAATTGGTCCATGATTGTTATCTTGATTTATATTAATATAAGTTATTAAACTTGCCTAATATGATTCATGTATGAGTTATTCGTTCATGTAGCTGCTTTTCTTTTATAATTGTTTATTTTAAATCTTTATCTCTTGCTTTATATTTTGTTATTTTGTTTATCTTTGATCATCTCTTTCCTAAGAGATAAGAATCTATCCCATAAAAAATATAAAAATATATCTTTAATTCTTTAATAAGAATTAAACTATTTAATAAAACAACTTATAACGCATCTACGCTCTCTTGGGACGATAACCTAAAATACTACCTCTGATTGGTTTTTGTTGCTCGTTAGAGTGTTATAAGTGTAATAATAAAGGTTATATAAATTTAAAAGTTTGAAAGGCAAATTAAGCGCTGCACAGTTTTGCACATCACTTGTTCTTATTATTGCATTATCTTTAATTATTTTAGTGGTTTTACATACTGTTTGTCTACCATTATGAACTAAACATTCATAGTGATTACGTGGATGAAAACTAAACTTTATCTGGAAATCAGATGAAGCTGCTGGCTTCCTCAGTCCAAGTCGCCGGCTTAGCCGCCGACTTCGTGCTTCGAATTGTGCAGTTTCTGGTTTTCCAAATCTGTATAATTGGGTTTATGTGCTGATTATTTAAACTGTTTTGAATCTGCCATGTCTTAATGAACTTGTTTTCCATGCTTATTGATTAAATAACATGATTCTGGGATTGATTAATACCTAATCCAATGACCTATTATTCGATTCACTTTACTTATTTAGATCTAGTCAATCAAACTTGATAATTGGATTGCATGCAACTAGGATAAATAACTTGGTAGTGATGAACTTTTTGAATATGAAACATGCTTATTTAGTAGAATTTAATATTGTTAGGCTTGATCAAAGATCCTTTGTTTGGATGTGTTTAGTTATTGATTGCATGAGAACTTGGTAAAGATTGTCTTTCATCTAGTAACTTGAGTTGATCTAATTAAGTTTAATAGTATATTTATTTGTTAATCTATTTGAATGTTAATTAATCATCATCATAAGATTAAATTGATATGTGTCAAGTGATTAAATTGAACACTAAGAATTAAGATATTAGTTTTGAACATCACTTAACTAATATATGCTTTAAGTCCTAATTATTGAATGATATGCGACACTTAGCTTAGCCTTTCAGGGATAATAATTGGTCTATGATTATTATCTTCCTTTGTGTTAATATAAGTTACGAAACTTATCTAATATGTTTCCCGTATAAGTGATTTGTTCATGTAACCGCTTATATTTTATATTGTTTCATCTTAATTTTTGTTCCTTATTTCTTAATACTTTGTTAATTCATTCACTAAGAACGTACCTTTAATTATCTCTTTCCTAAGAGATAATATTCTAAATCTAAGCAACAACTGAAAACATAAAAATATATTTCTGGTTCTTTAATAAGAATTATACTACATAATACACCAACTTAAAACCGCATCTATGATCTCTTGGGACGATAACCTAAAATACTACATCTGATCTGGTCTTGTTGCTCGTTAGGGTATTCAAAGTGAATTAAAAGGTTATATAAATTTAAAAGTTTGAAAAGGCAAATTAAGCACTGCACACTTTTTCATATCAGTAACAGTGTGTACCCCGTGTGTTGTAATGAATGACCCATGTGTGTAAAACTTAACGTTCGCTTCTATCCGGGACACTTCTTCCCAGATGCATATTCGAATAGTCTTCTGACCGGTTTGTTTAGGTAGGATCGGGAGATGGTATTTTCTCCTGGACTATTATGCCGGTTTAATTCTAGATGATAAGTCATATAGAAAATATGACTTTTTTGATACAGATTAAGTATGCATATCATCAGAAAGCGTTATCAAGAAGCTTATTTATACAACATGTCAGGTACCAACTATGACTTCATATGTATTATATAATGTTATAATGAGCGTTAAGCTCATTATAGTGAGCTAAATTACTTCTTGTGTCTATCAGAAATGTAAGTTTAGGATGTTTTACTATTGTTGTCGTTTAAATCATTATAAGTATTTGATTCAATGCTTTATAAACGGAGTGAGTTTTTGTCACCTTATATAAAGTTTATCCAACTTGTACCATGCTTAAATATACATAAAGTGGATTTGAGTATTATGAGTCTAAAAAGAGTATGGACGGTGTCCCAGAAATTGGAAGATATTAGGGCTGGGCACGGCGTATAAAACTCGAGATACATGTGTTTTCAAAAACTACGATAAATATCATGTTGGATAAATCCGGGGTATTTATGATCTATGAAACTAAATAACATAACAGCACTCTTTCAACAAATGGCTTGATACGCAACCGATGACGTTTTCAGTCAATTGGTTAAGTTTAACATTATGAACTTGTGGTCTTTGTATAACTGACTTGATACGCAGTCAATGTCGTTTTCAGTCATCTTGTACAAGTCCATCATTTTATATCTGGAGTCTAAGGTTTTTATAAACTAGTAGTCATTAACACCTGTCTTAAATTTAAACGACGAATATATATATATCACTTTATTCATAGCCGAAGGTCATTCTCAACTGTTCAAATTAACCATTGCCAACTTAATTCGGTAGGAATAACATTCCTATTTCTGACCAGTGTTGTCAACAAATCTAATATTTTTTTTACACCCTCGCGGGAGTTTCCATAAGAGAATTAAGAATCAAGGATGGTTGTTGGGTTAGTCTAATTTATTATAACGAAAACTCTCTTTTATAATAAACTCTATATTTTTATCACGTGACACATTAATTATTTGTGCTTGAAATAAGTTTTTTGGAAATAAATTAATTTATAAATATATATTTGATAGAGTAAAAGTGATAATATTCCATGAAACAATAGTATCGTAATCCAGGATACAGCTTATAGATTTGATAGACACGCTTTCATCATATAAAGTACCTCTCTATTAGTTTAGCTTAATATTTTAGTTATTACTTTTTTTAGAAACTTACGAAATAACAAATACCAAAAGATATAAAACATATAATAATAAAAATTAATTATGATTAAAACGTTAATTAAAAACGACACCTGAGTCATACAAATTTTATCCAACAAAAAGAGTTAGTAATAACATTGTGATTTGGTTTACCCTTGCACTTATAAAGTACAAACTTAAAGACCTTTACCAAACAGCCCACACGGTCTAAAAAGCCGTGTCGAGTGGTTCGACTGTGACAACCCAAAAATTTTTGACCAAATTTAAACTTCATCTTTATATTATTCCGACACGATAAGCAAAGTTTGTTAAGTTGAATCTCAAGAATTTTAAACTGTGTTCATACATTCATTTAACCTCGACCAAATTCTGACGATTCACGAACCATTATATAAATGGATATGATTATATATATACGTATATATATTGTAACTTGAGAATGTTAACAAAGTATTAAACATAAACGTATTTGTTTCAATATATTTATCGATGGAATTAGAGGATAATATCAAATGATTGATTTATCAGATACATTGTGATATGATTACGGGTCTCTGTTGAGAGGTCCACTTTGATTTAAGAAACCTTTCCTTTTTATCGATATTCAGAAAAATGGTAAAGTGATTTACAAGTAAGAACAAAAGTGTCATTAATGAGAGTTAGTCAAAAGTTAGTGGAGATTTCTATTTAATTTTCAAAAGCATACTTTACATTGATTGCCTCGTGTCCCTTGATAAATTAATTATTTAAGTTTTCATATTATTAAAAAAATATTATTTGATATAATAACTGTTATTATTTTACGAGTTCACTTATATAAAACGCACTTTGAAATATAATTGGTTTTGAAAAATTAAATATTATATTAAGTAAATATTTCAATTAGATTTATATAAATTATATTTCTAAAAAAAAGATATATATATATATATATATATATATATATATATATATATATATATATATATATATATAAATATATTTTACAATGTAATATTAATATAGTTATAAAACGTTTTGATTTAAGTAATATTATATATATATTATTAAAAATTTTAATAAACAACGAGAAGTTGATTAATAGAAGCAAATGACCAAAACACCCAAATGTATAAGTTACACTTCGGGTTCGGTTAACGGCAACGACTTTGGGTGAGTTAGTCGTAGAGGGGGTTCTCACAGTGTTACCTGTGACGAAGCATTGGCTCTTACTCCTTGCGATCCTTTTATGGTTGGCCAAATAACAGCGGTGACGCGGGCTGTAAAATTAGAGTCTGAGGTACGCTCAGTGGTCACCCTATTCGTAGGAACGGCACTGTTTGGGAATAAATCCCCAATCTGTTGTTACAGATTGGTATCAGAGCATAACCAGGCTGTTATAGAGAACCAGGATTGCATTTTTATGTGTGCCTTATGTGTTAGCTAGGGTGCCTTAGCAATCTAGGAAACTATAACCTTTCCTGCCTTAGACTTAAAGCACTTAGGATTACCTTATAATCTTAACAACCTTGCTTTGATAATCTTGGCATAAAATGCTAATCAAAGTCTCTTTCCCAATGTTAGAATGTCTAATTTTCATCAAGCGAACAAAATGACTCTTTTCAAGCCCATCGAAGAAGATATTTAATGGTCTTCCACTGAAAGACCAGCCCAAAGTCCACCTTATGGCTTTGGTGGTCCTCGTTCACCAAACTATAGTCCGGATACTTTACCTAATTCTCCCGATCACTACCCGACCCTGAAAACTGAAGACAAGGAGAAACGTCCTGAGGAAACTAGTCCGTCAAGGAAAAGAGTCCGATCTCCTTCTTATGATGATGCTGCTAAGTATGAGATCATGAAAGTCGATAACATCTATAAAAACTGCAACCTAATCTTAGCCAATAAAGAATTTAAGATAGACCTTTTGCCGGTCGAACTCGGAAGTTTTGACGTCGTAGTTGGAATGGACTGGTTACGTCCATTGAGAGTCGCCATCATGTGTTACGATAAAACCATTCGTGTTCCATTGGGAAATGGAGAGACTCTTATCATCCAAGGTGAAAAGAGTGGTTCCAATCTCAATATTATCTCCTGTATTAAAACCCGCAAACACCTTATGAAAGGTTATCCAGCTATTCTAGCCCACGTTAAGATGATCGAATCGAAAGAGAAGTGTATTGAAGATGTACCAGTGGTTAAAGTCTTTCCCGATGTGTTTCCCGAAGATCTTCCTGGTCTTCCACCTCCTCGACAAGTTGAATTTCAAATTGATTAACTCCCGGTGCTGCTCCTATTGCTAAAGCACCATACCGTTTAGCACCTTCCAAAATGAAGGAACTTTCCAACCAGCTCCAAGAACTATTGGATAAAGGTTTCATTCGTCCAAGCTCGTCCCCATGGGGAGCTCCTATTCTATTTGTTAAAAAGAAGGATGGTACGTTAAGGATGTGCATTGATTACCACGAACTTAACAAGCTTACTATCAAGAACCGTTATCCGTTGCCACGTATTGATGATCTATTCGACCAACTTCAAGGGTCAAGTGTTTATTCAAAGATTGATTTGAGGTCCGGATATCACCAACTTAGAGTCAAGGAATCTGATATTCCTAAGACTGCTTTTCGCACTCGTTATGGGCACTATGAATTCTGTGTCATGCCTTTTGGTTTGACCAATGCTCCTGCTGTTTTCATGGATATCATGAACCGTGTCTGCAAACCTTATCTCGATAAATTCGTCATTGTTTTCATTGATGACATTTTGATGTACTCCAAGAGTGAGAAGGAACATGAGCAACATCTGCGCGTGATTCTTGAACTCTTACGAAAGGAACAACTCTACGCTAAGTTTTCTAAGTGCGAGTTTTGGCTCAAAACCGTACAATTCCTCGGACACGTTGTTGATAGTAATGGAATACATGTCGATCCAGCTAAGATTACCGCTATCCAGAACTGGGAGATACCAAAGACTGCGAAGCATATTCGTCAATTTTTGGTACTTGCCGGTTATTATCGGAGATTCATAAAGGATTTTTCCCTTCTTGCCAAACCTCTTACGAAGCTAACTCAAAAAGGGAAGAAGTTTGAGTGGTCTGAAGAACAGGAATCTGCTTTCAAGATTCTGAAAGAGAAGTTGATCACAGCCCCGATTCTATCTTTACCTGAAGGTACTGACGATTTTGTTTTTTACTGCGATGCCTCAAAGCAAGGCTTTGGTTGTGTTTTAATGCAACGTGAAAAGGTTATTGCCTACGCATCTAGACAGTTGAAGAAACACGAGGAGAACTATACCACACACGACCTTGAGTTAGGTGCCGTGGTATTTGCATTAAAGATATGGAGACATTATCTATATGGTACCCAGTTTACGGTGTACACTGACCATAAAAGTCTTCGACACATCTTTGATCAAAAACAGCTGAATATGAGGCAAAGCCGATGGCTCGAGTTATTGAACGATTATGACTGTAAGATGGAATATCATCCTGGCAAGGCAAACGTAGTTGCCGATTCCCTCAGTCGAAAAGACGATGTTAAACGTGTTCGTGCCTTAAATCTGAAAATCAAATCAAATCTTATATCACGAATCTGTGAAGCTCAACTTGAAGCTATTAAACCAACACTTATCGAAGGTGAAGGACCTATCGGTTTCGAGAACCAACTCCAAGTGAAAGCTAATGGTACACGCTACTTTGGCAACAGAATTTGGGTTTCTCGCTTCGGTAATCTCCGTGAACTAGTCTTGGATGAAGCGCATAAGACTAGGTATTCTATT
This sequence comes from Rutidosis leptorrhynchoides, assembly GCF_046630445.1. Classification (NCBI taxonomy): domain Eukaryota; kingdom Viridiplantae; phylum Streptophyta; class Magnoliopsida; order Asterales; family Asteraceae; genus Rutidosis; species Rutidosis leptorrhynchoides. Next base: position 268,169,285 of record NC_092337.1, on the reverse strand, counting down.
CATCCGGGTTCCAGTAAGATGTACCACGATGTGAAGGAATTCTACTGATGGCCTAATATAAAAGCCGACATTGCTACTTATGTTAGTAAGTGTCTCACTTGTTTGAAAGTCAAAGCTGAACATCAAAAGCCTTCTGGTCTGTTGACACAACCCGATATTCCGCAGTGGAAGTGGGAATGTATCGCTATGGACTATATTACTAAATTGCCCAAGACTTCTAGTGGCAATGATACTATATGGGTCATAGTAGATCGTCTTACTAAATCTGCTCATTTCTTACCGATCAAGGAGACCGACAAGATGGAGAGATTGTCACAACTGTATATCAAAGAAATTGTCTCTCGTCATGGTGTTCCTATATCAATCATATCCGATCACGACAGTAGATTCACTTCCAGATTCTGGAAATCCTTACAATCTGCTCTTGGAACTCAACTCGACATGAGTACTGCTTATCATCCGCAAACCGATGGTCAAAGTGAATGAACCATTCAAACATTGGAAGATATGCTTCGCGCTTGTGTTATCGACTTCGGCAAAGGTTGAGATAGACATTTGCCTTTGGTTGAATTCTCTTACAATAATAGTTACCACTCAAGTATTAAGGCTGCACCTTTTGAGGCCTTATACGGACAAAAATGTAGATCCCCACTGTGCTGGGATGAATTAGAGGACAGACAGTTAACTGGTCCTGAAATCATACACGAGATAACCGAAAAGATAGTTCAGATTAAGAAACGAATAGAAACTGCCCGCAGCCGACAGAAGAGCTATGCTAATAAAGGTCGGAAAGATTTGGAATTCCAAGTTGGTGACAAAGTCATGTTGAAAGTATCCCCTTGGAAAGGCGTCGTTCGTTTTGGTAAACGAAGCAAACTAAGTCCGCTTTTTGTTGGACCCTTCAAGATTACTGAAAGGATCGGACCCGTGGCTTATCGATTAGAATTACCTGCTGAACTTAGCAGCTTACACAAATTATTTCATGTCTCGAATCTTAAAAAGTGTCTCGCTGATGACACTCTCGTTATTCCTTTAGATGACATTCGCATTGATGATAAAATGCACTTCATAGAGGAACCCGTAGAAGTCATGGACCGATCTGCTAAACGCATAAAACAAAGCACCATACCTATTGTTAAGATCCGTTGGAATTCACGATGCGGCCCCAAGTATACCTGGGAACGTGAAGACCAAATGAAACAGAAATATCCCCATCTCTTCTCAACCGCTGATGCATCCGAGAAGTCTACCGAAGTTTTTATTAACGGGGAGGTACTGTAACAACCCTCACTTTTCGACTTCTAAATTACTGAATTAACCCTAGGGTTATATGTCTGACTATATGTATTAAGGGTTGTTATATTCCATTAAATATTGACCGAATAGTAATTTTTAGTCAACAATGTACGCTTAAATTAATAATATATTATTAATTTATATAATTTGACATAATTTAACTAAGTATATAAACTTTGTATCACTTTTATTATTTAGTTAATGTATTATATATTTAACTATATAATAAATCCAATTATATATAAATGTAATAATATTTACAAACTTACTAAAACTATAGTTTAATAATTAAAATCATAATTATTATTAAAAATACAAAATACCGAATTATTTATTATTTTTATGCAAAATTTATATTTATTAATTAAATAAAACAAAAATAAAAAAAATAAAAAAAAATATTATTGACAAATATTCTTGGAAAAACATTAAATCAATTTGTTTATTTAAATAAAAAAAATCCTTAAAATAAATAAAATAAATAAATAAATAAATAAATAAATTACTTTTTAATTAAAAATTGTAATGGAAAAACTACTTTTATTATTTTATTTTGTGCATTATCCCATGACCTAACATTTAATATTTTTTAATTTTAAAATCCCATTAAGAATTAAAATATTTCTTTTTATTTTAATTATTTTATTCTTTTTACCTAATTTTTTCAAGTAAAAATACCCCTCATTTCTCATTCAAACTCACACTAAAATTTCTCTCATTCTCTCTTTGAAGAATTACTACTAGTAAGTATTTTTTTCTTACTTTTTATTTTTTTTACTTTTTACTTTTTACTTTTTACTTTTTACTTTTTACTTCGGTTATTATTTTTACCGAAACATGTAAATAATGTTATAAATTATATGCAATTAAAAATAAAATAAATAACATGTATACACTATTACTATTACTAGCACCTATAACCTACTACTTAAATTGTAACATAAAAATATTTTGGGATATGTATTAGAGATGTATAGATCTTCGAACTTTCTTGACGAATGGTTTCTATGAGATTCTAGGCAGAGGGTTTGGATTTCCGATTTAAAGGGTCCTATGGCTCAAGCCCCTAGATCTAAATTAGCCATTCGAAGGGAAAGGGGTGATTGGAAGCTTATCTAATACGGCAAGTATCCTAAAATGGAAAACACTGATAAAAGTAGAAACTCTCTAGTCATAGAAACTTAGTAAAATAAGAAACTTTCTAAAAATGAAAACTTTATAAAAATAGTAACTTACTAGGAATAGAAACTTAGTAAAACAAACACATACTTAAACTTAAACATGGGCAAAACACTTAACTACTCTTAAATGTCAATAGGTTGACATTCCTGCTCACTCGTTCAACTCTTTATTCCGAGGAATAACTCTCTCTCTACTTACTAAGGTGAATTCATAGCCCCTCTTTATTGCTAGCAAACTTACTTACTTTACTTGGGGTGAGACACATGCTGTTTTTACTTTTTACAATTTAGACACAAGTACCAAACTGTTAAACTATGCTATACCCGGCTATGTCCGACTAAGTCCCTACAGTGATATTTTTAATTGCTGCGGCATGCTTAATTATTGGGGGTAGGCCTATCGGGAGTAACGTCCCCGATACATTTGACTAAGTCATTGTATTACTTAATAATGAAATTAAACCGACAAGGATAGACACAACTTGTCATGGGGTAAACTTGAACGTTTAGTCTAAATATCACGCATTGGCATAACTTTTTGATCCTGCGGGAGATCAACTTTACAAACTAAATCCTGTGGTCTAAAACAACGAAAACTTTTTGTTAAACCTATGAACTTCACTCAACCTTTTTGGTTGACACTTTAGCATGTTTTGTCTCAGGTGCTGTTTGATTCAAGCTCTTATACTTACCGCTTATGTGATGCTACTTGGACATAGGATCAAGAGATATCTCATTTATTACTTCTGCATGTGAACATTTATGATATTGTTATTCCTGTCATTGTAACGACATTTCATTTTCCGCTGCGTACTCATTAAAGTTAAATTCATCATTTAGTATTGTTCTTGTTTATTATAATATGTTGGTATGTTTTGATATTAGTGACGTTCCTTCCAGACCCTATTGGGAGGATGTTACAGGAAGGTAGGTTTTTTTTGTATTTGATCGAGTAAAAGCAAAAATAAAACAACTTGTGTGTGTTTTAATATATGCATGTGGGTATGTTCATAGATGCAAAGATGAGGATAATATATTGTTGTTTTGGGTCATCATTAGTAACAGGTGGTTTATGGGTCATGATTACAAGGTGCCGAGCAGGAGTATTAGAAACAACAATTTAATAGATGGTGGTTTAAACAAAAATTATAGTACTAAAGATGGAGGTGAGTGGTTGACGGTTTGATGTTGGATTTAGTTATGGATTGTTCTTGTTCAACATAAAACTCATAATACAAATAATAATAGTTGATGTTTTGATGATCGAGGAAGACAACAGGAATGAAACAAGAAAGTGTGGTAATGGTTGTGGTAGTTGGTGATTAAAGACTTAGATGTTTCATTTGTAATTAATAAAGTAAATGTATTTCAAATCTTTTGCAGCTGGATTTGATTAATTATAAAGTCAATGGAGTAGTTGACAGATATTAATCACAAGGACAGATTACAATTAAAAAAAGTAAAATGTGAAATGCGAGTTTTTAAGGGATTTTGTCTAGTACTGCTACCAGATTCCACCTTTAATTCAATCACAAGATAAATAATAATAAAAAAAAATTTAAAAGGGATTGGAAACGGATTTTTAGATAAGTCGATCAGTTTTGATAATCGATTTAGTATTAATAAGTAATAATTACAATTATATTAATAATCATATAAATACTAATAAAAATAATATTATTAATGATAATAATATGATTATGATAATATAATAACAATAATAATGATCTTAATAAGTTTAATAATAATTAATAATGATAATGATATATATAAAAAAATAATATTGATATATCATTTATATTCAAATTTGTAATTTCAAATAATATATTGACTGTACATTTCAATACTTAGGTAATACTTATATTATATTTAATATTTATACTTTATTTATATATATACATATATCTTAAATAATAATTATTATAATATCCTATTTTTATTTTATTTTATATAAACAAATTTTAGTAACAACAACATACAATATTTAAATTATGTTTACAATTATTATATACATATATATATATATATATATATATATATATATATATATATATATATACACACACACACACATATCAAGTTACAATTAATTGTTCGTGAATCATCGGAACTAGTCGATGGTCAAATGTATACATGAATATAGTTCAAAGTTTTTGAGACTTCAATTAAATAGACATTGCTTATTGTGTTGAAATTAAATAAAGATTAAGTTTAAATTTGGTCGGAAATTCCCGGGTCGTCACAACGTACTTTCCTGCAATACTGAATCTCAATATTGATACGTAAGCATTCTTATCTTATCTTTTATATATTAAAAGTATATCCCTAACTAGTGCTCGAGTATATATGATCATGCATGCTTGTATGTTTTATTTTGTCGTTAAATAGTGTATGACGAATCACAAATTTAATGCATATAATACTGATATAAGGTATATGATATGCATGTCGTTGGAAAGCTGTCGAAAAATTATTAACTTTTCATTTAGAAGTCGTGTGATTTCGATGAACGGATTTAAAGATATGGTCAACTGAATTATCGTTAACTCTATTATTATTATTATTATTATTATTATTATTATTATTATTATTATTATTATTATTATTATTATTATTATTATTATTATTATTATTATTATTACTATCGTCGTTATTATTATCTTCGTTATCGTTATTATTATCACTATCGTTATTATCACTAAGGTTATTATTATTATTATTATTATTATTATTATTATTATTATTATTATTATTATTATTATTATTATTATTTTTATTATTATTATTATTATTATTATTATTATTATTATTATTATTATTATTATTATTATTAGTAATGATATTATTACTGAAATTATCGTTATTATTAAAAAGTAACATTTTTATAAAAACTATCATTTTATTATTTTTATCATATATATTACTAATTATAACATGTTATTTATTTTAATTTTAATTGCATATAATTTATAACATTATTTACATGTTTCGGTAAAAAAATAATAAACCGAAGTAAATAGTAAAAAGTAAAAAGTAAAAAGTAAGAAAAGAATACTTACTAGTAGTAATTCTTCAAAGAGAGAATGAGAGAAATTTTGGTGTGAGTTTGAATGAGAAATGAGGGGTATTTATACTTGAAAAAATTAGGTAAAAAGAATAAAATAATTAAAAAAAAAGAAATATTTTAATTTTTAATGGGATTTTAAAATTCAAAAGTATTAAATATTAGGTCATGGGATAATGCATAAAATAAAATAATAAAAGGAGTTTTCCATTATAATTTTTAATTAAAAAGTAATTTATTTATTTATTTATTTATTTTATTAAAAAAATCATTTATTTTAAAGATTTTTTTTATATTTTTTTAAAATACACAAATTGATTTACTACTTTTCCAAGAATATTTGTCAATATTTTTTTTATTCATAATAATAATACTGATAATAAAGATATTAATTATTGATATCTTGTTTAAAAAGGATATTAATAATAATAATATTAATATATCAAATTAATGCGTAATTATTTACAAATAATTATTCGTGAATCGTCGGGATTAGTCGAGGTTAAATGAAATCATATAAAGATTTTTGTTTAAATTTTGTCAAAAATTTACGGGTTGTCACAGTATCCTCCTGTTAATAGAAATTTCGTCCCGAAATTTAGTTGTTGCCATCAGTCGGCGTTGTTTGTAAACAGGTGAGGATATTTTTGTTTTATTTGGTCTTCACGTTCCCAGGTATGCTCGGGGCCTTTCGTGAATTCCAACTAATAGGATATTGTTTTGTTTCTAGCGTTTAAATCTTACGATCCATAAATTCTACGAAGTGCATTTTATTATTAAGGCGGAGGTTATCTAAAGGATTTAACAAGAGTGTCATTGATTAGGTTTCCTCAGAAGGAGATGATGACACTATGTAGGCATTTCAATACACATGAAATGAATAATAGTGAGCTTATTTAAACCTTGAGCGTTTATGCCATAATATTAGGGTAGACAAAATAGAGAGGAGTTCATGAAAATCATAATCATGAAATTTGATAGAGATCATCATTGTTTACAACATGGATATTGTAATGATGAATATGAGTTGAAAAATAGAGTTTTATCACCTTTGAATAATGTGGATAAAACGATTCGATTATAGAAAGACTATAAACGAAGCTATCACAAAAGATTGAAATGAGGAAATTAAATGTTCGCTTTAACTTTTGACGTAGTCACGATTGATTTTCGGGATTCAAGGAATTAGAGGAAATCTTCGTAGTCTATAGGATTTGATTCTCCGGTAATTAAGGAAATTAGGATTTTCTTTAATTAAATGCGGTGAATTGCCTCGATTGCTGTGTCTGGAATTTCGCTATTAATTAGCTTCTTCCGTTTCATTATCTTCACCACTTCTATACTTTCTTTCCTCAATTCATATTTCCAAAAGATTTGTTAATATGCTCAATCCAGTTCTTGTTCTTGACCTTATATTGGTTATCGCCACAATCTTCCTTCTTTTCCAACTCCCACCAGAGGAGTCTGTTTACTTCTATTATGCTCAAGGAATTATTGTGTTTTTAGTTCTCCCGTGTCTTTATATTGCTATACGCATTGATATACACGGTTTGTAATTTCAGTGTTGTTATCGGGCTTTATATTTTCCCTTATATGTCGGAGCTCTTTGCCTTTTTATTCTCCTCTCGACTCTAAGTAAAGCGAGTAATGGTCCAGAATTTGTAGGTATGAAGTTTCGAATGAACATATTTAATGTTCTAAGAAAGCAATAGCACGATCTTGATTTGTCAAATTACCAGATAAAACTATCAAGAATATATGTTCTTGATATGTTTAGAGATTATATAGAATGTAAGAGTCGTGTAACATGGCAAATGATGATTACAAAGTCTATGAATCATCATCTTCCATTAAAAATTCAGCATGACTTACTGTAATATAATAACGTTGGCCTGACGTCATTATATTATACTAACTCATGCTTCAATTCTCAACACTTATTCAAAACATTTTAAACTTGAATTTTTTTATAATATAGAAACTAATACAGTTTTCTTTATGATGTAACAAAGTTATTGCAAAGAGATAATTAATTGCGAACAAGAATCGTTAAAAAGATATCTTCAGAAATATAGAGGATATTTATAACGAAAGATACAGTGATATCTTAGAATTTCTAAGATCGAAGGATGATAAAGAAGATTTGTCCATAAAGGTTTAGAGTCAGGAGCATGGTATTCGTTAATGACCTCAGCAGATACTGAATCATTTGGATTCTTTGAAGGCAGGTTTAATCTTTGTGATTTATCCATAGCCTCCTTCATACTTTGCTCAATCCGTTTTCCAGTCCCAAATCTGAGCTTATACCATTCTTTATCATCAAACTTGTGGCCCTTAAGACCTTCTACAATGTTTCCTCTGCATTTAATGCATCTATATTTGAATCATCGGTTATCAATGGTTTCAAGAAATTTTATTTTTAGATGATTAAACGCTGACTGTAATCGTCAACGGATCTAATGGTTGACGAATAGGTGTTGTTGATTTCAAAAGTAATGAATGATAATTTCGGTGGTTTGATGTGATAATTCATCATAGAATACGAATGAATATAATTCATGAATGTAGTAATCTTTAGGAAGATAACACCTGCTAAAGCTTTACTTGAATTCCGATATGTTAATTTCAGAATGTGTAATTGATTTTGTATGAAGATGATTGTGTATCATTGTGAAGGTAGTGCATATAATTAATGATTTATGAATCGAAATTGAAGAATGTACAATGTATTAATGTGAGATGTAAATATTTCTCGGGTATTACCTATCCGTTAAAATATTTTCACAATTAACAGTTTGTACAACAGAATTTACAATCTTTATGAAGATATACGTTCATATATGTATTCTTCAGATATAATCATGGATTTAATGAGTTAATATATATTAAACTCATCTGATTTATGGTTTGGAACGAGAGTAAATAATCTCCAAAACCTTAGAGATTTCATAATTGTCGCGAAATATTTCGCTAATGAAGTTATGAATCAATACATTCATCATTACACTTGATTTATTATGAAATGGAGTTTATTGTGTTAAAGCAGTGATTAACAATTGTTAAGTCATTAACGAATGGATTACATCATAGCATATTAGTGATATGAATTAACCAAGTAGTACATACTAGTTGAGATTCTCACGTAATTGCTTAGTACTACAAGATTTATTATTGTTCCAAATCATATATATATATATATATATATATATATATATATATATATATATATATATATATATATATATATATATATATATAAAGTATACATATATAATTCTTCACGAAGAATGAGTCAATACATCTTAACTCATTATTATTAATATTCCTTGGTATCTATGGGATGTATCATGTTGATATCCGAGGTACTGAGTGAGATGCGGATGTTGTTGTTGATGAAGCTGATGATGTTGGTTGTGATGCTGATGGTACTGGTTATGCTGCTGGTGCTGCTGATGCTTGTAGATATCGCACCGTATTCTCAAGTGCCACCACTCGAGCGTGAAGCTCGTTGACTTCTTCTACTATTCCGGGATGATTGGCGGTTGGAACAAGGGGGTGAATAAGATCTAAAATCTTCGATATTATATATTCGTGACGGGATAACCTGGAAAGAAGAGAGAAAATGGTGTTTCGGACTGGTTCGCCGGTAAGCGCTTCAGGTTCTTCGCCAAGAGGTGAATTCGGTTGGTGGAAGGGATCACCTTCTTCTTGCCTCCATTTATTGAGTCGGCTACGAACCCATACCCAATTCATCCAGAATAGATGATGGCTGATTGGTTCGTTTGTTTCGGTTACGCTGCCGTTGGAGCTCGAGGAGTTCGAGAAATTCATATTATGTGTTTAGAATAGGGTTTGATATGAAATGGGTATTGAATATTGAATGATATCTTCGTCTCCTCGAATAGAATATATAGCAAAAAGATTTCCGTCATTTACGGAAGAAATTTAGGAAAAGTGTTAGACAAAGTCTATTGAGATAGATATGATAAGATATGATGTGTCTATACTCCACTTATACAATAATGGCAGTATGACGTGTCGTATTTAAATGTGGTGGCGGAATTGGATAGTACTTAGGAAAGTGAGCAGAGTTCTTATGTTGGCTAGGCATTCTAAGATAAGTAAAGTTTCTAAAGTATAGTATAGCATTTAACAATTAAAGGCAACAATTAAAGGCACTATGGTCAAGAAAAGTTGTAGTCCTACATTGCTAAGGTACCTAATTTATAAGGCACACTTAAAATGCAATCCTGGTTCTCTACAACAACCTGCTCTGATACCAATCTGTCACACCCCCGAATAGGGCCTGGGGTATTTGTGACTAATTATATCAAATTATAGTTGTATAAACGAGAACGACTCTATATGAGACGATTTATTGAGTTTTTGCAGCGGAAGATAAATAGATTACATTAAATGTTTTTAAATGAATTGGTAAGTAATGCATGAAGACTCCAAGCATGGCAAGCAATCATCATCAAAGCAGCAGATATACAGCGGAAGCAATACTTAAGTACCTGAGAATAAACATGCTTAAAAAGTCAACACGAGGTTGAGTGAGTTCATAGGTTTGTCATAAATAGTGATTTCAGTAATAGTGTTAGATTACAAGATTTAGTTTGTAAAGTAGATCTCGCAAGATCCAAAAGTTGATCTCCCGCAGGATCAAAAAGTTATGCCAGTGCGTGATATTTAGACTAAACTTTGTTTGCCCCGTGACAAGTTGTTCTGTCCTTGTCGTTTAATTTCATTATCAAGTAATACAAAGACTTAGTCAAATGTATCGGGGACGTTACTCCCGATAGGCCTATCCCCAATAATTAAGAATGCCGCAGCAATTAAAAATATCACAGTAGGGACTTAGTCGGACATAGCCGGGTATAGCATAGTTTTAACAGTTGGTACTGATATTTAGACTAGACTTTCAAGTTGCCCCGTGACAAGTTATCGTTTATACTTGTCGGTTGGGGACTTGCTGGTCATAGCCCAACATATCACAGTTTAATAGTTGATACGTGTAAAATAGTTATAAAAGTTGCGCATGTATTCTCAGCCCAAAAATATATAAAAAGGGAGCAGATGAGCTCACATTAAATAGCAGTTGAAGTATTCTACGCAAGAAGGAAAGTAAAGCAAGTAAGTGATCTGGATATCAACCTTGAGATATAACGTTTGATTAGTTAATGTCTAACTTGACATAAAGTATGTTTATTAATATAGCAACTATATTAACAGTGACGGTTTTCGAGAAAAGTTCCTATTTCTCAAAAGTTTCTATTTTTGGAAACCTACTATTTATGAAAAACTTCCACTTATAGTAAGCTTCTAGTTTAAGAATGTTCGGGTTATAATTCTTAACAAAGATGTTGTACAATCTCACCCAAACTTCGTCGCTAACATGCAAGTCACTCGAATGATCTATTGTTACCGAGCGGCCCAGGATCTCTTGACCAGAATCTAAGTCTTGGCATTCGAGATCCACAAGCGTCCCATAATGGTAACAAGGATCACCCTAGGCCACAAGTAGCGGTGATGTTTGTAGTCTTTGTACGATATCTTTAATTATTACCTTCACGTTAGGTGCGTATATACATATATATTCATTAATTCGATTTTAATTATAACTCCTATATATTAATTCATAAAAATGCTTTTATAATTTTTAGTAACATATATATTACTAATTATAACATGTTATTTATTTTAATTTTAATTGCATATAATTTATAACATTATTTACATGTTTTGGTAAAAAATAATAAACCAAAGTAAATAGTAAAAAGTAAAAAGTAAAAAGTAAAAAGTAAAAAGTAAGAAAAGAATACTTACTAGCAGTAATTCTTCAAAGAGAGAATGAGAGAAATTTTGGTGTGAGTTTGAATGAGAAATGAGGGGTATTTATACTTGAAAAAATTAGGTAAATAGAATAAAATAATTAAAAGAAAAAGAAATATTTTAATTTTTAATGGGATTTTAAAATTCAAAAGTATTAAATATTTGGTCATGGGATAATGCACAAAATAAAATAATAAAAGTAGTTTTCCATTATAATTTTTAATTAAAAAGTAATTTATTTATTTATTTATTTATTTTATTAAAAAAATCATTTATTTTAAGGATTTTTTTTATATTTTTTTAAAATACACAAATTGATTTACTACTTTTCCAAGAATATTTGTCAATATTTTTTTATTCATAATAATAATACTGATAATAAAGATATTAATTATTGATATCTTGTTTAAAAAGGATATTAATAATAATAATATTAATATATCAAATTAATGCGTAATTATTTACAAATAATTATTTGTGAATCGTCAGAATTAGTCGAGGTTAAATGAAATCATATAAAGATTTTTGTTTAAATTTTGTCAAAAATTTACGGGTTGTCACAGCTGTGATGAAGCATTGGCTCTTACTCCTCGCTGTCCGATTATGGTTGGCTTTGCCGAGAGGCAGGGCTGTAAAATCAGTGTCTGAGGTTTGCTCAGTGGTCACCAGGTGGTTAGCTGGGAAGGCACTGAGTGAGATGCGTCCCCACATGTCTTATGTGGTATCAGAGCGGTGGTCTTAGCGAACCAGGTCTTGCATTAGTGTGTCTAACGGATAGTTATTAAGATGCATTAGTGAGTTTGGACTTCGACAATGTCTGCATGTCAAAAAGTTTTGCTTATCATTTCTTGTCGAAAATTACCTGCTTATTGTGACGACCCGGAAATTTCCGACCAAATTTAAACTTAATTTTTATATGATTTCGACACAATAAGCAAAGTCTGTAATGTTATGTCTCAAAAACTTTTGAACCGTGTTCATGTATTCATTTACCCTTCGACTATTTCCAAAGAATCATGAACAGATATATGTAACTTGATGTGCATATAAAATTATATATACATATATAAATACTAAATTAAAAACATTAACAAAATATTACGTGTATGATATCGTACATTAAAATTATTGGTTTCCATATCTATTTGATATATTGAGATATCAAAGTTAAAGGATAATGTCAAACGATTGAGTTAAAAGATATTTATCAAGTCCCTTAAGGATTGTGATATTATTATAAGTTTTTATTGTAAGGTCCACGTTGATGTGAGAAGTCTTTCCTTTTTAACAATATTCGGAAGAAATGGTAAGGTGATCTTCTAGTGAGAACAAAGTGTCAATTAACGAGAGATAGACAAAAGTTAGTGGAGATTCCTGTTTGATTTCCAATACAAGCTTTAAAAAAAAATTAACTCGTGACTTTTAATAAGGTAACTATTTAGTTTTCATATTTATTAGTGTAAAGGTGAAATTATGAAACGAAGAAAACTTTGATGATGAATATCGACAAGATAAGTAAATTGACCTTTTATATAAATTCATACACTCAACTATCCCTTGGACCTTAACCGACAATTTACGAATGATTGTTTGTAAATAAATATGTATATACATATATGTAAATGTAAGTATATATAATAATTAGATTTAGATATGTAAAATAATATACAAAAATAATTAAGTGAAATAAAAAAAATGAATTTATATATATATATATATATATATATATATATATATATATATATATATATATATATATATATATATATAATTTCTATGTATAATTATTATTATATATATATTATAATATATAAAATTTATAAATAACAAATGTTCAAATATGTTATTATATAAAATAAATATTACATAATTAATGATAGGTAGGATTAATATATCATACGTTAAAGTATAAATGTAATATTAGTATTATGATCATTACTATCATTATTATTATTATCAATAATAATATTAATATTAATATATGTATTATTAATATATATCATTACTTCTAATATATATATATATATATATATATATATATATATATATATATATATATATATATATATATATATTGATATATATAAGTTGCTATATCATTATTATAACTAATATTATTATTATCATTTATAATATTAAGATTATTTTAAGTAGTGTTATTATTAGCATTATTGTTAAAATCATTAATATTATAAGTATTATAGAAATTATAATTATTATTTTAATTATTATTATTACCAAGAATTATAAATCTTATTTAAACTTTATAATTATTACTTTCATCATTAGTCTTATTATTCTGATTTAATAAATATCATTATCATTATCATTATTAGTATTTTTGTTAATAATAATAATAACATCAATATTATTATTATTAATATAATTAATAATTATTAATATTAAAAATAATATATAGAAACTGATATTTTACGCGTATGAGATCAGATATATTAAGTTTTTTTTGTTTGCTTTCTGCTTCCTCTTTTTCTTCTCTAGTCCGTAAACCCTGTCCACATCAATAACCCTATAAAAATAATTTTTGATCAAGTATTATTTGTGGAATCAATCCTTCGAACAGCCTTACATAATCCACTCCTGCGAATCCATTTAAAGAAACATATGTATTATTATTTTTTTATTTATTTATTTTTTTTCTTTTTCAGCGAAACCTCTGCTCCAACTTGTTTACTTTCAAAAATTCGAAATCGAAATAATTGTTAAAATCCTTTCATGCAGTCTTGTTAGGAATCATCCAAAGAAACTTTCTGTAAAATTTCAATCGTCAATTTTTCATATTGAGTTCAAATTTGAAGGTCAAACTTTTATTTTCAAAAGTCAAACATTATGTTCTTGATAAAACTCGATCTTTCAGCTGTGTTTTAGGATTAATTGAGAAGTCAGATAGTTTATAAGAGTCATTTGAAACGCAGTTTGTGTTGAAAACTTTATATAAAATTTTCTCATTTGTAAAATCAATTATTTTTTTATCAACGACGAATAGCAAAATGTTCTTCTTCTTATTTTTTTATTTTTTTATTTTGTTCTTGTTTATTTTAATTGCTTAATTTAAAGTAAACATCACTGATTTAAGTTAAGTGCTAATTCGAAATTATAAAACACGATTTTGTTTAAATCAAAAATTCTGGTCGATCAGGTTATAAAGAAGAAGAAGACTAAGAACATAATAATAATACGGGATATAAGTAAATGGAAAGAGATTAAAATAGATAAACTGGTGACAGAGCCATGGTTACGGGTGTTAGCGGGTTTGCGAGTGGTCAGGGGTTCGGGCATGGACTGCTTTTTTTTAGGACACTTTTCTTTAAGGTAGCCTCTTTATTATTATTATTATTATTATTATTATTATTATTATTATTATTATTATTATTATTATTATTATTATTATTATTATTATTATTATTATTATTATTATTATTATTATTATTATTATTATTATTATTATTATTATTATTATCATTTTTATTATTATTATGATTATTATTGATTATGTTACAATTATTATTAATATTTGTTAAAAGTATTAATATTATTTTTGTTGTTATTATTATTATTATTATTATTATTATTATTATTATTATTATTATTATTATTATTATTATTATTATTATTATTGTTATTATGATTCTTATTATTATTGGTATTATTACACTTATCATTATTGTTACTATTATTATTATCATTATTATTATAAGTACTATAATTATAATTCAAAACTTATTAGTATTATCATTACTAATATTATTATTAGTATTATTATTACTGTTATTATTACTAGTATTATAATTATTATCATCATTAGCATTAGTAATAAAAGTGTTATT
Source organism: Rutidosis leptorrhynchoides (assembly GCF_046630445.1). Classification (NCBI taxonomy): domain Eukaryota; kingdom Viridiplantae; phylum Streptophyta; class Magnoliopsida; order Asterales; family Asteraceae; genus Rutidosis; species Rutidosis leptorrhynchoides. Next base: position 268,154,064 of record NC_092337.1, on the reverse strand, counting down.
TTTAGAATTATTATTATTATTAATAAAAGTATTACCATTCAGATTACCATTAGTAATATGATTGTTATAATTATTATTATTAAGTATTATGTACTTATATCAAAAATTATTATTTTCACTACCATTATTATTAAATTGTTCATTTTATCAAAAACTACTAATATTATCATTATGAGATTTATAATTAAAAAGTATCATTAATATTATTATTAACAAAATTACTAACTTTAATATTTTTACTAGTAACATTAAGTATTATCGTTATTATCATTTTTACCATTACAAATAACATTTTGGTATTATTATAATTACTTATTTTAACAAACAAATGTTATATATATATATATATATATATATATATATATATATATATATATATATATATATATATATATATATATATATATATATATATATATAACATAACAAGATTTAATAGTTTTTTATGTAAGTTATTAATATAAATAATTATATCATTAATGATAATATATAGATTTATTCGATTACAAGTATATGTATTAATACATATATGAATGATATAGGCTCGTGAATCCAAGGCCAACCTTGCATTTGTTCAATGTCGTCATATGTATTTTTACTACAAAATACGGTATTGTGAGTTTCATTTGCTTCCTTTTTAAATGTTGTCGTCATATGTATTTTTACTACAAAATACAGTATTGTGAGTTTCATTTACTATATATTTTTGGGACTGAGAATACATGCGTTATTTTATAAATGATTGACGAAATAGACATAAGTAATCGAAACTACATTCTATGGTTAGATTATCGAAATTAAATATGCCCCTTTTTAGCTTGGTAGCCTAAGAATTAGGGAAATGGCCCCTAATTGACGCGAATCCTAAAGATAGATCTATGGACCTTTACACGTCCCATTCGGGTTACGAATGCTTTAGTACTTCGATTATCATATCCGATGAAAGTCCCGGAATGATGGGGATATTCTATATGCATCCTGTTAGTTCGGTTATCAAGCGTTCACCATATGAATGATTTTTATCTCTATGCAGTTTACAAAATGCCTGATATGAGATGATGTTTATGAAAAATGAAATGAAAATCTTGTGGTTTATTAAAATGATGGAAATGATTGATTATGATAAACTAATGAACTCACCAACCTTTTGGTTGACACTTTAAAGCATGTTTATTCTAAGGTATGAAAGAAATCTTCCGCTGTGCATTTGCTCATTTTAGAGATATTACTTGGAGTCATTCATGACATATTTCAAAAAGTCATTGCATTCGAGTCGTTGAGATCAACCAGATTATTATTAAGTCATTTATAGTTTGGATATTTTATGAAATAGTATGCATGCCAGTCAACTTTCGATGAAATGAAAGTTTGTCTTTTAAAAACGAATGAAATGTTTTGTAAAATGTAGCATTTAGAGGTTAAGTACCTCGCGATGTAACCAAATGCAATGTATTCGTCCAGATGGATTAGGACGAGTCATTAAACTTATTATCTTAAGTCTAAGACACATCTTACTGCATTAATTATATGAATAGTGTATAGACAAAATTCATATCTTAGCGTATCTGCTAATTCATATCTTAGCGTATCTGTTACTATAAACTTTGCCTGACATATTCAGTAAATTCCTTCGTAATCCACGAAATCTTTTGGTCTATATATATAGATATTCTATATAATTAGAATACCATCCGATAGCCGTAAATCATTTCATATCAAAAATCCTTTATTCAATCGTATGAAATGGAACTCGCCACTAGTTCAAGTCCCTCGGATTCCGATATGGAGTTTCACTCGAGCTCCGAAAATAGTGTGACCGGAATGGATCAACTAATTATCTATCACCTATTCTGGATGAATTGGGGATGGGTTCGTAGCCTACTTAATCATTGGAGACAAGAAGAAGGTGATCCCTTCCATCCACCAAATTTCCCTCTTGGCGAAAAACCTGAAGCACTTACCGGCAAACCTGTTCGTAATACCATTTTCTCTCTTATTTCCAGAGTATCTCGTCATGATTATATATTATCTCAAATTCTAGATCATATTCATCCGCTCGTCCGAACCGACAATCACCCCGGTGTAATAGAAGAAGTTAACGAGCTCCATGCTAGAGTGGTGGCTTTAGCGAATATGATGCACAACTTGCAAGCATCAAAAGCACCACAAGCACCCCCAAGATCAGCACCATCACCATCAGCAGTACCACTAACAATATACACATCGCAAGCCTCAATACCACAAACACCAGCAGCATCACCGGCATCCACAGTACCATCATCAACACCAACAGTATCATTACCACCAACAACAACCACATCTGCATCCCACACCTCAATATCACAATCTGTACCTCAAGCATCAACATCATACGCACCATAGATACTAATGAATACCAACAACAACAAACGATGAAGTATTGATTCATGAATTCATCAGAAGAATATTCTACGGTGATTTTTTAATCTCTAAAGTTTTAGGGATTATTTATTCTAATCATAATCGTAAACCAAGATGAGTGGATGGATGAAGATGATATAGGGAAGAATAGAAACCCTGACAGGAATGGTGTGTGCGTTACAAAGTAGACTTGTTATACAAGTAGCACCAGCAGTACCGACAGCATCATCAGCACCAGCGGCACCTACAACATCACAAGCTCCGCCAGATCCATAATCACCGCGGTCATCATCACGAATCAACAACGAGTATATTGTATCAACTAGTTATGAAGTTTTAACTCATTCCCACTGAAGAATTTATATGTATATCTTATATATATAAATTTTGAAACCATAATAAATCTTTTTGTACTAAGCTATTATGTATGAATTAAATAAGGGTAGATACTACTCGGCTAGTTCATATTACTAATATGCAATGATGTTCATCCTTCATTAGCGACTTAACCATCGTTAACTACAAACTCTGTTTCAAATTTAATAAATTCCATTTTATAATAAACCAAGTGTATTAATCAATTATGTATTTGATGTTACACTTTCATCTTCGGTGTACTAAAAACTTTCTAGACAACATCATTCGTACGTTACGAAATTCGCAAGAATTCCACGAGCACCAACAACATTCACCGAAGAAATATCAATAAAAATGAATAATGAAATATTGATTCATGATTTCATTTACGTTGAAGAAATAATCTGCGAAGATTACGTAAATTCTAAAGTTTTAGAGATTATTCATTTCTAGTTCCAACCGAAAATCAAATGGGTTTAATTTAATAATAACTCATTAAATAAGTATTACACCTGAAGAAAATATACGTATAATTTTCATAAAGACTGTAATGAAAATTCTCTTGTACAAAATATTACTTGTGAAACTTTTAACGGGTAGGTAATACCATAGAGAATATATAAATTCACAATTAATATGTTATATTCTTCGATTCTGATTCAACAAATCATCAACTATATTCACTACTTTCACAACGATTTACATTCTTTCATAGAAATCAGAACAACCATTTTCATTCAGATCCAATTACATATTCTGATTTTAACAAATCAGAATCCAAATCGAGATATAATCGATATCATCACTCTTAGATTCCTACATCTTTCAAATCTTTACTTTTACTTCAAAACTATGCTAGGACATTACTTCTATTCATTAAACCCAGAAAACAATTTTCGTATCATTCAAAATTCTAGAATATCATATATATATATATATATATTGATAACTACAATCTGCATTCAAACCCTTCATAATTCTTGAAAACACCTTAATTAATAAACGATCAAGATGATGATCCTGAAATGTCCCGTTCTTATTGATTAAAAACGTTCCATATTAATTGATTTCGTTGCGAGGTTTTGACCTCTATATGAGACGTTTTTCAAAGACTGCATTCATTTTAAAACAAACCATAACCTTTATTTCATCAATAAAGGTTTAAAAAGCTTTACGTAGATTATCAAATAATGATAATCTAAAATATCCTGTTTACACGCGACCATTACATAATGGTTTACAATACAAATATGTTACAACGAAATAAGTTTCTTGAATGCAGTTTTTACACAATATCATACAAGCATGGACTCCAAATCTCGTCCTTATTTAAGTATGCAACAGCGGAAGCTCTTAATAATCACCTGAGAATAAACATGCTTAAAACGTCAACAAAAATGTTGGTGAGTTATAGGTTTAACCTATATATTATCAAATCATAATAATAGACCACAAGATTTCATATTTCAATACACATCCCATACATAGAGATAAAAATCATTCATATGGTGAACACCTGGTAACCGACATTAACAAGATGCATATATAAGAATATCCCCATCATTCCGGGACACCCTTCGGATATGATAAAAATTTCGAAGTACTAAAGCATACGGTACTTTGGATGGGGTTTGTTAGGCCCAATAGATCTATCTTTAGGATTCGCGTCAATTAGGGTGTCTGTTCCCTAATTCTTAGATTACTAGACTTAATAAAAAGGGGCATATTCGATTTCGATAATTCAACCATAGAATGTAGTTTCACGTACTTGTGTCTATTTTGTAAATCATTTATAAAACCTGCATGTATTCTCATCCCAAAAATATTAGATTTTAAAAGTGGGACTATAACTCACTTTTACAGATTTTTTTACTTCGTCGGGAAGTAAGACTTGGCCACTGGTCGATTCACGAACCTATAACAAATATGTACATATATATCAAAGTATGTTCAAAATATATTTACAACACTTTTAATACATTTTGATGTTTTAAGTTTATTAAGTCAGCTGTCCTCGTTAGTAACCTACAACTAGTTGTCCACAGTTAGATGTACAGAAATAAATCGATATATATTATCTTGAATCAATCCACGACTCAGTGTATACATATCTCAGTATTGATCACAACTCAAACTATATATATTTTGGAATCAACCTCAACCCTGTATAGCTAACTCCAACATTCACATATAGAGTGTCTATGGTTGTTCCGAAATATATATAGATGTGTCGACATGATAGGTCGAAACATTATATACGTGTCTATGGTATCTCAAGATTACATAATATAAAATACAAGTTGATTAAGTTATGGTTGGAATAGATTTGTTACCAATTTTCACGTAGCTAAAATGAGTAGTTTTTACCAATTTTGTTTTGCTCGCCATTTCTTCGTTTCTAATCCGTTTTGAGTGATTTAAGCAGCCACGGTTTCGTATTGAACTTGAATTTATGAAACTAAACAAAAAATGTATAGGTTTATAGTCATAAATACAATTTACAAGTCGTTTTTGAAAGAGGTAGTCATTTCCGTCGAAAGAACGACATCTTGATGACTGTTTTGAAAAACATACTTTCACTTTGAGTTTAACCATGATTTTTGGATATGGTTTCATGTTCATAAGAAAAATCATTTTCCCAGAAGTATAGCTTTTAAATCAAAGTTTTTCATAGTTTTTAATTATCCAAACCAAAACAGCCCCCGGTTGTAACTACGACGGCGTAAATCCGGTTTTATGGTGTTTATCGTGTTTTCGGGTTTTAAATCATTAAGTTAGCATATCATATAGATATAGATCATGTGTATAGTTGATTTTAAAAGTGTAGTTAGAAGGATTAATTTTATTTGCGAACAAGTTTAGAATTAACTAACCTATGTTCTAGTGATTACTATTTTACCACTTCAAATATGATAGCTTTTTATGTATGAATCGAATGATGTTATAAACATCATTACTACCTTAAGTTCCTTGGATAAACCTACTGGAAAATAGAAAAATGGATCTAGCTTCAACGGATCCTTGGATGGCCCGAAGTTCTTGAAGCAGAATCATGACACGAAAATAAGTTCAAGTAAGATCATCACTTGAAATAAGATTGTTATAGTTATAGAAATTGAACCAAAGTTTGAATATGATTATTACCTTGTATTAGAATGATAACCTACTATAAGAAACAAAGATTTCTTGAGGTTGGATGATCACCTTACAAGATTGGAAGTGAGCTAGCAAACTTGAAAGTATTCTTGATTTTATGTAACTAGAACTTGTAGAATTTATGAAGAACACTTAGAACTTGAAGATAGAACTTGAGAGAGATCAATTAGATGAAGAAAATTGAAGAATGAAAGTGTTTGTAGGTGTTTTTGGTCGTTGGTGTATGGATTAGATATAAAGGATATGTAATTTTGTTTTCATGTAAATAAGTCATGAATGATTACTCATATTTTTGTAATTTTATGAGATATTTCATGCTAGTTGCCAAATGATGGTTCTCATATGTTTTAGGTGACTCACATGGGCTGCTAAGAGCTGATCATTGGAGTGTATATACCAATAGTACATACATCTAAAAGCTGTGTATTGTACGAGTACGAATACGGGTGCATACGAGTAGAATTGTTGATGAAACTGAACGAGGATGTAATTGTAAGCATTTTTGTTAAGTAGAAGTATTTTGATAAGTGTCTTGAAGTCTTTCAAAAGTGTATGAATACATCTTAAAACACTACATGTTTATACATTTTAACTGAGTCGTTAAGTCATCGTTAGTTTCGTTACATGTAAGTGTTGTTTTGAAACCTTTAGGTTAACGATCTTGTTAAATGTTGGTAACTCAATGTTTATAATATCAAATGAGATTTTAAATTATTATATTATCATGATAATATGATGTATGAATATATCTTAATATGATATATATACATTAAATGTCGTTACAACGATAATCGTTACATATATGTCTCGTTTCGAAATCCTTAAGTTAGTAGTCTTGTTTTTACTTATGTAGTTCATTGTTAATACACTTAATGATATATTTAATTATCATATTATCATGTTATATATAATATAACAATGTATTAATATGCTTCATATATATTTAGTAAGACGTTGTTATAACGATAATCGTTATATGCATTGTTTCGAGTTTCATACGTCAATAGTCTCCTTTTTAAGTATATAACTTATTGTTACTATTTTTAATGAGATACTTTATGATCATTATATCAAGTTAAACATATATATTTATTCATTTATGTATCATCATGTCATATACAACTTATAGCGTTCGTGAATCATTGGTCAAACTGGGTAATCAGACGTTTACAAAATTTTCGTTTCAATTAACTAAGTCTTAATAAGTTTGATTGCTTAACATGTTGGAAACATTTAATCATGTAAATATAGTTTTCATTAAACATATAATCATAGAAAGGTTCGGAAAAGTTCGGGTCACTACAGTACCTACCAGTTAAATAAATTTCATCCCGAAATTTTAAGCGATTGGAGGTGTTGGCTCATCTTCTGGAAATAAGTGCGGGTATTTCTTCTTCATCTGATCTTCTCATTCCCAGGTGAACTCGGGTCCTCTACGAGCATTCCATCGAACCTTAACAATCGGTATCTTGTTTTGTTTAAGTCTCTTAACCTCACGATCCATTATTTCAACGGGTTCTTCAATGAATTGAAGTTTTTCATTGATTTGGATTTCGTCCAACGGAATAGTGAGATCTTCTTTAGCAAAATATTTCTTCAAATTCGAGACGTGGAAAGTGTTATGTACAGCCGCGAGTTGTTGAGGTAACTCAAGTCGGTAAGCTACTGGTCCGACACGATCAATAATCTTGAATGGTCCAATATACCTTGGATTTAATTTCCCTCGTTTACCAAATCGAGCAACACCTTTCCAAGGTGCAACCTTAAGCATGACCATCTCTCCAATTTCAAATTCTATATCTTTTCTTTTAATGTCGGCGTAGCTCTTTTGTCGACTTTGGGCGGTTTTCAACCGTTGTTGAATTTAGATGATCTTCTCAGTAGTTTCTTGTATTATCTCCGAACCCGTAATCTGTCTATCCCCCACTTCACTCCAACAAATCAGAGACCTGCACTTTCTACCATAAAGTGCTTCAAACGGAGCTATCTCAATGCTTGAATGGTAGCTATTGTTGTAGGAAAATTCTTCTAACGGTAGATGTCGATCCCAACTGTTTCCGAAATCAATAACACATGCTCGTAGCATGTCTTCAAGCGTTTGTATCGTCCTTTCACTCTGCCCATCAGTTTGTGGATGATAGGCAGTACTCATGTCTAGACGAGTTCCTAATGCTTGCTGTAATGTCTGCCAGAATCTTGAAATAAATCTGCCATCCCTATCAGAGATAATAGAGATTGGTATTCCATGTCTGGAGACGACTTCCTTCAAATACAGTCGTGCTAACTTCTCCATCTTGTCATCTTCTCTTATTGGCAGGAAGTGTGCTGATTTGGTGAGACGATCAACTATTACACAAATAGTATCAAAACCACTTGCAGTCCTTGGCAATTTAGTGATTAAATCCATGGTAATGTTTTTCCATTTCCATTCCGGGATTTCGGGTTGTTGAAGTAGACCTGATGGTTTCTGATGCTCCGCTTTGACCTTAGAACATGTCAAATATTCCCCTACGTATTTAGCAACATCGGCTTTCATACCTATCCACCAAAAATGTTTCTTGAGATCCTTGTACATCTTCCCCGTTCCAGGATGTATTGAGTATCTGGTTTTATGAGCTTCTCTAAGTACCATTTCTCTCATATCTCCAATTTTTGGTACCCAAATCCTTTCAGCCCTATACCGGGTTCCATCTTCCCGAATATTAAGATGCTTCTCCGATCCTTTGGGTATTTCATTCTTTAAATTTCCCTCTTTTAAAACTCCTTGTTGCGCCTACATTATTTGAGTAGTAAGGTTATTGTGAATTATTATATTCATAGATTTTACTCGAATGGGTTCTCTGTCCTTTCTACTCAAGGCGTCGGCTACCACATTTGCCTTCCCCGGGTGGTAACGAATCTCAAAGTCGTAATCATTCAACAATTCAATCCACCTACGCTGCCTCATGTTCAGTTGTTTCTGATTAAATATGTGTTGAAGACTTTTGTGGCCAGTATATATAATACTTTTGACCCCATATAAGTAGTGCCTCCAAGTATTTAATGCAAAAACAACCGCGCCTAATTCCAAATCATGCGTCGTATAATTTTGCTCGTGAATCTTCAATTGTCTAGATGCATAAGCAATTACCTTCGTTCGTTGCATTAATACACAACCGAGACCTTGCTTTGAGGCGTCACAATATATCACAAAATCATCATTCCCTTCAGGCAATGACAATATAGGTGTCGTAGTTAGCTTTTTCTTCAATAACTGAAACGCCTTCTCTTGTTCATCCTTCCATTCAAATTTCTTCCCTTTATGCGTTAATGCAGTCAAGGGTTTTGCTATTTTGGAGAAATCTTGGATGAATCTTCTATAGTAACCAGCCAATCCTAAAAATTGACGTATATGCTTCGGAGTTTTTGGGGATTCCCACTTTTCAACGGTTTCGATCTTTGCCGGGTCCACCTGGATACCTTCTTTGTTCACTATGTGACCGAGGAATTGAACTTCTTCCAACCAAAATGCACACTTTGAAAACTTAGCGTACAGTTTTTCTTTCCTCAATACTTCTAGCACTTTTCTCAAATGTTCTTCGTGTTCTTGATCATTCTTTGAGTAAATAAGTATTTCATCGATGAAAACAATGAAAAACTTGTAAAGATATGGCCCACACACTCGGTTCATAAGGTCCATGAACACAGCTGGTGCGTTAGTCAATCCAAACGGCATAACCATAAAATTGTAATGACCATAACGCGTCCTAAAAGTAGTTTTTGGAATATCATCCTCCTTTACTCGCATTTGATGATATCCAGAACGTAAATCGATATTCGAATAAATCGACGAGCCTTGTAGTTGATCAAATAAGTCGTCAATTCTCGGCAGTGGATAACAGTTTTTGATGGTAAGTTTGTTCAACTCTCTGTAGTCAATACACAACCTAAATGTACCATATTTCTTCTTGACAAACAAAACAGGAGCTCCCCATGGTGATGTGCTTGGTCGAATGAAACCACGTTCTAATAGTTCTTGCAGTTGGCTTTGCAGTTCTTTCATCTCGCTGGGTGCGAGTCTGTAAGGAGCACGAGCTATTGGTGCAGCTCCTGGTACAAGATCTATTTGAAATTCAACAGATCGATGTAGAGGTAGTCCCGATAATTCTTTCGGAAATACATCGGGAAATTCTTTTGCGACAAAAACATCATTGATGCTCTTTTCTTCAGTTTGTACTTTCTCAACATGTGCTAGAATAGCATAGAAACCTTTTCTTATTAGTTTTTGTGCCTTCAAATTACTAATAAGATGTAGCTTCGTGTTGCCCTTTTCTCCGTACACCATTAAGGGTTCTCCTTCTTCTCGTACAATGCGAATTGCATTTTTATAACATACGATCTCTGCTTTCACCTTCTTCAGCCAGTCCATGCCAACTATTACATCAAAACTCCCTAACTCTACTGGTATCAAATCAATCTTAAATATTTCGCTACCCAGTTTAATTTCTCGATTCCGGCATATATAATCTGCTGAAATTAATTTACCGTTTGCTAATTCGAGTAAAAATTTACTATCCAACGGCGTCAATGGACAACTTAATATAGCACAAAAATCTCTACTCATATAGCTTCTATCCGCACCCGAATCAAATAAAACGTAAGCAGATTTATTGTCAATAAGAAACGTACCCGTAACAAGCCTCGGGTTTTCCTGTACCTCTGCCGCATTAATATTGAAAACTCTTCCGCGGCCTTGTCCATTCGTGTTCTCCTTGTTCGGGCAATTTCTAATAATGTGGCCCGGTTTTCCACATTTATAACAAACTACATTGGCATAACTTTCTCCGACACTACTTGCTCCACCATTACTCGTTCCGACACCATTTGTTCCTTTCGTTCTGTTAACCCCTGGTCCGTAGACCTCACACTTCACCGCGCTATGACCATTTCTTTTACACTTGTTGCAAAATTTGGTGCAGAACCTCCATTGATACTTTTCACACCTTTGGCATAGCTGCTTCTGATTATTGTTGTTGTTGCGGTTGTTATTGTTGTTGGGATGATTGTTGTAGTTGTTGTTGTTGTTGTTGTTGTTGTTGTTGTTGTTGTTGTTGTTGTTGTTGTTGTTGTTGTTGTTGGGCCGTTTGTTGTAGTTGCGATTGATGTTGCGATTGTTGGGATAGTTGTTGCGATTATTGTTGTAATTGCTGTTGTTGTTGTATTGGTGATTCTTATCACCGTTTTCCTCCCACTTTCTTTTGACTTGCTTCACATTGGCCTCTTCAGCCGCCTGTTCTTTAATTCTTTCCTCAATCTAGTTCACTAGTTTGTGAGCCATTCTACATGCCTGTTGTATGGAGGCGGGCTCGTGTGAACTTTTATCTTCTTGGATTCTTTCCGTAATCCTTTCACAAACGCGTCGATCTTCTCTTCCTCATCTTCGAACGCTCCCGGACACAATAGGCACAATTATGTGAATCGTCTTTCATACGTGGTAATATCAAATCCTTGGGTTCGTAACCCTCTAAGTTCTGTCTTGAGCTTTTTGACCTTGGTTCTGGGACGGTACTTCTCGTTCATCAAGTGCTTGAATGCTGACCACGGTAGTGCGTAAGCATCATCTTGTCCCACTTGCTCTAGATAGGTATTCCACCATGTTAACGCAGTACCTGTGAAGGTATGCGTAGCGTACTTCACTTTATCCTCTTCAGTACACTTACTTATGGCAAACACCGATTCGACCTTCTCGGTCCACCTTTTCAATCTGATCGGTCCTTCGGTTCCATCAAATTCCAAAGGTTTGCAGGCAGTGAATTCTTTGTAGGTGCATCCTACACGATTTCCTGTACTGCTAGATCTAAGGTTATTGTTGGTATGTAGCGCAGCCTGTACTGCGGCTATGTTTGAAGTAAGAAAGGCACGAAATTCCTCTTCGCTCATATTCAAGGTGTGTCGAGTAGTTGGTGCCATTTCCTTCAAAATAGTCAAATGAAACAAGTTAATCATACAGAATATTAAGAGTAGTCAATAGTATCTCGTAGCATAATATGAACTCATTTATAAAAGCTTTTTCTTCATATTAGCATTTTATAAGTTTAAATTTGGGTAGTACCTACCCGTTAAGTTCATACTTAGTAGCTAATATACAATTCAACTACTACAATTCTATATGAAAAACTGATTATAATAATATTTCGCGTTCAAACTTTTACACAATAATTTACAAACTTACAATACCGCTTATTTTACATATAGCATGAAATATAGCACACAATAAATTTGATACAAGATGGTTGTGAAGATAATTCTAGCTAGTACACAAGTCGTTCAGCAAAGGCAATAAAGACACGTAATTCATACGTCCAGAAACAAGTCATGCATTCTGGTTTTACTAGGACTATTTCCCATCATTGGTCTTGTGGAACATAACCGTTATGGCCGTTGATAAGACAGTGCGTTGTAACGTCGTCAAAGGGACGAGGGTTACGTAATGTCCAACAGTCCCGTAACAATCTAAAAACCTTGTTTCTCACCCCAACTACTGAGTCCGTCACTTGTGGGAATGTTTTGTTTAATAGTTGTAGCCCGATGTTCTTGTTCTCACTTTGGTGAGAAGCGAACATTACTAACCCGTAAGCATAACATGCTTCTTTATGTTGCATGTTAGCCGCTTTTTCTAAATCACGAAGTCCTATATTCGGATATATTGAGTCAAAATAATTTCTTAACCCGTTTCATAAAATAGCATTTGGGTTCCCCACAATATATGCGTCAAAGTAAACACATCGTAACTTATGGATTTCCCAATATGATATCCCCCATCTTTCGAATGAAAGCCTTTTATAAACCAAGGCATTCTTGAAACGTTCTTCGAATGTCTTACAAACTGATCTCGTCTTAAATAGTTGTGCCGAGGAATTCTGACCGACTCTAGACAAGATTTCATCAATCATGTCTCCGGGTAGGTCTCTTAAAATATTGGGTTGTCTATCCATTTTGTGTTTTTATACTGTAAAATAGACAAGAGTTAGATTCATAAAAAAAAAATACTTATTAATACAAGCAATTTTTACATATATCATAAAGCATAAGCACACTATATTACATATATTACACCACACGAATACAACTATCTTATTCCGACTCGCTCGTTTCTTCTTCTTCGGTTTTGGTTCGTTTTGCCAAGTTTCTAGGGATATATGATGTTCCCCTAATACGAGCCGTCGTTTTCCACATTGGTTTAGAAAACCTGGTGGTTTAGAGGTTCTCGGGTTATTGTCACAACTTAAGAAATACGGGTGTTGACGATACATATAAAGTTCATCGAGTTTGGAATAAAATATCTCTATTTTTATGCCCTTTCCCTTATTGTTCTCTTTTTCCTTATTAAATTGTGTTGGGGTAATTTCTATAACATCATCGGAATCCTTGTCGAGATCCGATTCATTGGAGAATTGGTAATCCTCCCAATACTTTGCTTCCTTGGCGGAAACACCATTGACCATAATTAACTTTGGTCGGTTAGTTGAGGATTTTCTTCTACTTAACCATTTTATTATTTCCCCCACTGGTTCTATTTCTTCTTCCGGTTCTGATTCTTCTTTCGGTTCCGACTCTTCTTCCGGTTCCTCTTCGGGAACTTGTGAATCAGTCCACGAATCATTCCAATTTACATTTGACTCTTCATTATTATTAGGTGAGTCAATGAGACTTGTTCTAGAGGTAGACATCTATCACATAATATCAAACACGTTAAGAGATTAATATATCACATAATATTCACATGTTAAAAATATATAGTTTCCAACAAAATTTGTTAAGCAATCATTTTTCAAGTAAACACTGTCGAAGTCCAGACTCACTAATGCATCCTAACAAACTTGATAAGACACACTAATGCAAAATTCTGGTTCTCTAAGACCAACGCTCGGATACCAACTGAAATGTCCCGTTCTTATTGATTAAAAACGTTCCATATTAATTGAATTCGTTGCGAGGTTTTGACCTCTATATGAGACATTTTTCAAAGACTGCATTCATTTTAAAATAAACCATAACCTTTATTTCATCAATAAAGGTTTAAAAAGCTTTACGTAGATTATCAAATAATGATAATCTAAAATATCTTGTTTACACGCGACCATTACATAATAGTTTACAATACAAATATGTTACAATGAAATAAGTTTCTTGAATGCAGTTTTTACACAATATCATACAATCATGGACTCCAAATCTCGTCCTTATTTAAGTATGCAACAGCGGAAGCTCTTAATAATCACCTGAGAATAAACATGCTTAAAACGTCAACAAAAATGTTGGTGAGTTATAGGTTTAACCAATATATTATCAAATCATAATAATAGACCACAAGATTTCATATTTCAATATACATCCCATACATAGAGATAAAAATCATTCATATGGTGAACACCTAGTAACCGACATTAACAAGATGCATATATAAGAATATCCCCATCATTCCGGGACACCGTTCGGATATGATAAAAATTTCGAAGTACTAAAGCATCCGGTACTTTGGATGGGGTTTGTTAGGCCCAATAGATCTATCTTTAGGATTCGCGTCAATTAAGGTGTCTGTTCCCTAATTCTTAGATTACCAGACTTAATAAAAAGGGGCATATTCGATTTCGATAATTCAACCATAGAATGTAGTTTCACGTACTTGTGTCTATTTTGTAAATCATTTATAAAACCTGCATGTATTCTCATCCCAAAAATATTAGATTTTAAAAGTGGGACTATAACTCACTTTTACAGATTTTTTTTACTTCGTCGGGAAGTAAGACTTGGCCACTGGTCGATTCACGAACCTATAACAAATATGTACATATATATCAAAGTATGTTCAAAATATATTTACAACACTTTTAATACATTTTGATGTTTTAAGTTTATTAAGTCAGCTGTCCTCGTTAGTAACCTAAACTAGTTGTCCAGAGTTAGATGTACAGAAATAAATCGATATATATTATCTTGAATCAATCCACAACCCAGTGTATACATATCTCAGTATTGATCACAACTCAAACTATATATATTTTGGAATCAACCTCAACCCTGTATAGCTAACTCCAACATTCACATATAGAGTGTCTATGGTTGTTCCGAAATATATATAGATGTGTCGACATGATAGGTCGAAACATTGTATACGTGTCTATGGTATCTCAAGATTACATAATATACAATACAAGTTGATTAAGTTATGGTTGGAATAGATTTGTTACCAATTTTCACGTAGCTAAAATGAGTAGTTTTTACCAATTTTGTTTTGCTCGCCATTTCTTCGTTTCTAATCCGTTTTGAGTGATTTAAGCGGCCAAGGTTTCGTATTGAACTTGACTTTATGAAACTAAACAGAAAAGGTATAGGTTTATAGTCAGAAATATAAGTTACAAGTCGTTTTTGAAAGAGGTAGTCATTTCCGTCGAAAGAACGACATCTTGATGACTGTTTTGAAAAACATACTTTCACTTTGAGTTTAACCATGATTTTTGGATATGGTTTCATGTTCATAAGAAAAATCATTTTCCCAGAAGTATAGCTTTTAAATCAAAGTTTTTCATAGTTTTTAATTATCCAAACCAAAATAGCCCCCGGTTGTAACTACGACGGCGTAAATCCGGTTTTATGGTGTTTATCGTGTTTCCGGGTTTTAAATCATTAAGTTAGCATATCATATAGATATAGATCATGTGTATAGTTGATTTTAAAAGTGTAGTTAGAAGGATTAATTTTATTTGCGAACAAGTTTAGAATTAACTAAACTATGTTCTAGTGATTACTAGTTTCCACTTTGAATATGATAGCTTTTAATGTATGAATCGAATGATGTTATAAACATCATTACTACCTTAAGTTCCTTGGATAAACCTACTGGAAAAGAGAAAAATGGATCTAGCTTCCACGGATCCTTGGATGGCTCGAAGTTCTTGAAGCAGAATCATGACACAAAAACAAGTTCAAGTAAGATCATCACTTGAAATAAGATTGTTATAGTTATAGAAATTGAACCAAAGTTTGAATATGATTATTACCTTGTATTAGAATGATAACCTACTATAAGAAATAAAGATTTCTTGAGGTTGGATGATCACCTTACAAGATTGGAAGTGAGCTAGCAAACTTGAAATTATTCTTGATTTTATGTAACTAGAACTTGTAGAATTTATGAAGAACACTTAGAACTTGAAGATAGAACTTGAGAGAGATCAATTAGATGAAGAAAATTGAAGAATGAAAGTGTTTATAGGTGTTTTTTGTCGTTGGTGTATGGATTAGATATAAAGGATATGTAATTTTGTTTTCATGTAAATAAGTAATGAATGATTACTCATATTT
Source organism: Rutidosis leptorrhynchoides (assembly GCF_046630445.1). Lineage (NCBI taxonomy): Eukaryota > Viridiplantae > Streptophyta > Magnoliopsida > Asterales > Asteraceae > Rutidosis > Rutidosis leptorrhynchoides. Next base: position 268,137,807 of record NC_092337.1, on the reverse strand, counting down.
TTGTAATTTTATGAGATATTTCATGCTAGTTGCCAAATAATGATTCCCACATGTGTTAGGTGACTCAAATGGTCTGCTAAGAGCTGATCATTGGAGTGTATATACCAATAGTACATACATCTAAAAGCTGTGTATTGTACGAGTACGAATACGGGTGCATACGAGTAGAATTGTTGATGAAACTGAACGAGGATGTAATTGTAAGTATTTTTGTTAAGTAGAAATATTTTGATAAGTGTCTTGAAGTCTTTCAAAAGTGTATGAATACATATTAAAACACTACATGTATATACATTTTAACTGAGTCGTTAAGTCATCGTTAGTCGTTACATGTAAGTGTTGTTTTGAAACCTTTAGGTTAACGATCTTGTTAAATGTTGTTAACCCATTGTTTATAATATCAAATGAGATTTTAAATTATTATATTATCATGATAATATGATGTATGAATATCTCTTAATATGATATATATACATTAAATGTTGTTACAACGATAATCGTTACATATATGTCTCGTTTCGAAATCCTTAAGTTAGTAGTCTTGTTTTTACTTATGTAGTTCATTGTTAATACACTTAATGATATATTTAATTATCATATTATCATGTTATATATAATATAACAATATATTAATATGCTTCATATATATTTAGTAAGACGTTGTTATAACGATAATCGTTATATGTATCGTTTCGAGTTTCATACGTCAATAGTCTCCTTTTTAAGTATATAACTTATTGTTACTATTTTTAATGAGATACTTGATGATCATTATATCATGTTAAACATATATATTTCTTCATTTATGTATCATCATGTCATATACAACTTATAGCGTTCGTGAATCATTGGTCAAACTGGGTAATCAGACGTTTACAAAATTTCCGTTTCAATTAACCAAGTCTTAACAAGTTTGATTGCTTAACATGTTGGAAACATTTAATCATGTAAATATAGTTTTCATTAAACATATAATCATAGAAAGGTTCGGAAAAGTTCGGGTCACTACAGATCCAACCACATGTTATCCACAGTCATGCACCTGGAAAATTCTCGAAACTTAAGTAGAAGGTTAGCACAAATCCGTGAGCCATTGGCGTTGTTATTATCGAAAATAATTTTGCAATCCCTTTCCAAAATAGCCAAATTTTGTTACAGCTTTAGCATATCAACTTCAACTTTTCATTTGGATTAGCCTTATTATAACCTTGATATACACGTTTGCCTTTTTGTCATCGTTACCGGAGAACCTTTTATATCCCATAATGGTGTATCCTAGGAGATACACGCATAAAAACATCAGTTTCATACAAAAAACTCGATCAAAGAGCACAAAACATAATGAAATTTGGAAGTTTTCAGAGTTTACCGCCCAGCGTCCATCAGGCCACCCAGCGTGAAGCGTAAGCCCTGCAGGCAGCCTCTATGCATAAGCCCTTTAACTCAGCACGTGAACGGCATGCAGTCACGTCAGCACCCGCCACCGACATTCCGGATACTTCACGTAACAGAGCCATTTAGTGATTGACACATGTATCCCGTGAAATTCGGACATTCTACGCCTATAAATAGACCCCCTGTGTCACCACATTTCACATCATTCTGATCTGAACTTCAGTCAGAGAGAAGTACACTTTCTCTCTCACACAGTTCTTTCTCACTCTAAAACAACATTAGCCGCTTAGCAGCAGTGCGCTAGATGGATCATTACAGATTGATCCACAGATTGATTGGGGTCACCCCACAGATCTTACATCTGTGTTCAGGGTCTGCAGAGATTATTTCTCAAGGGCAAATAACAATCAACAGTATACGCCACACGCTGAGCAGCTAATTTTCTGTACTAGTACCTTACAGCCTCTATATGGAAAATCGTACTAACAGATGGCGCCATCCGTCTCAAAGACCACCAAAACCATGAAGAGCACGAAGGCAACTGAAACAACCTTATCAAAAACAACACTTGAACCAGTTGATGAAAACCTCATTGAAAATATACCAGTTGATCAGTTAACTCTTGAAGAGACTTCCGTTGAAGAAGAAGATCATTTGCACACTGACACAGCAGATGATCAAGTTCATGAAACCATACCACGATTGAGAAAACCATTGATGGGAGGTTCCAGCACAGGAATGTGGAAAGCCAGGCGAGGAACACATAATGTTTCTTTCAAAAAGACTTCTGATGTGAATGCTAAACATAACGGCAAAGGAAAATCAATTTCCAAATCACAATTGTTTAAGCTATTCAATCAATTGAATGCTTTAGTTGATGACGCTGAGAATCAACACAGTGATGAAGGTTTTCTGGACAACGATTGGAATTTTGAAGAAGAGGGTGAACAGTTCTTTATGACTGAAGAAATGGCAAGCAAGTTATTGGATGGAATTTTGACTAAAACAGCGCCATCACGATTTAAGCAAAAATTAGCACAACCAACCATCCGAGAAACAGCTGTAGATAATTTGTTTGCTTTGATTACTGGAGATGAAGCTATCAAATCGCCAGCAATGGCAGAGTCAACACAGTGTTTTATCCCTCGAATTGCAGATTATCCATTACCAAGAAATTTGGGAATTCCATCTATCGGTGTTTATGATGGTACAACAGATCCAGAAGATTTTCTGACTATGTTTGAAGGCTTCATGAGGTTACAGCATTGGGAAGATGAAACTGCATGCCATATGTTTCCAATGGTATTGCAGAAAATGGCACGCGAGTGGTTTGCTAGTTTGCCACCAAGGAGTATTATCAGTTTTCTTGATTTAAGGGCAAAGTTCGTGATGCAGTATCAGAGTTTGAGAAGCTACACATTGTCACATCTTGATGCACATGAGATAACAATGCATCAAAATGAATCATTGAGTGATTTCATGAAGCGTTATACCATTGAATGTCAGAAAATACCAGACATACCAGAGTCTCAGCTTGTTTCGGGATTTATATTTTGTCTCGATCAGCGACATTTTGGACGACTAATTCATGCTTTGCATTATGATATTCCAAAGACATTACATCAAGCGTTGGGTATTGCTCAGAAGCATTTACGAGCAGGTGAAATGGGATATCCAAGAGTGGATAATTATCAGAGAAATTTCAGGCAGCAAGGCGGAGAGTGGAACAGAAATGACAATTATCAGAGGAAACGGGGCTATGACAATAATTACCAGCAACAGCAGAGCGGTTGGAGAGGAAATAATCATCCAAATGACAATTATCACCATCGAAAGCCATTAGACAGGCATCCACTTATTATGGCATTAACAAAAACTCCAAAAGAAATCTTGTTCACAGAGCCAATTAAGGAATCATTTCACCCTCCACCGCCGATGGAAGAGCGTCAAGGACCACAGAGTGACAAGTGGTGTGACTTCCATGAGGCATATGGACATGAAACAGATAATTGCAAGTCATTAATGAGAGAGATCATTGCAAAGATCAAGGCTGGCGAGCTGAATCATCTTTTGCCAGGAAAAAAGTATCGACGAAATGATCCAAACAAATGTTTTGCTTGGCAGGGAAAAGTGCGTCACAGTGGATGACGTGACTGGAACATAAGGGAAGAACGGAATGATGAAAGGGATCCAACTCCGGAAATGCATATCAAGGTCATATGGAATGAGGAGCAGGAAAATGAAGCAGATGGAGAACGCAGCACGGAGAGCTGGATGTATGCTCCAATCATATTTTATACCATTCCAAATTGGCACCTGTCAGAAGAGCCTGTGGCATTTCAGCTGTAATAGCAAACAGAAACATCACTCGCATTTATACTGACACATGTAGTGAAGCAGATATTTTGTATTTACATTGTTTTAAGGAATATCCATTCAGCGTGAAGGATCGGCTACGCTACACGAACTTAAAGATTGCTGGTATCACGGGTGAATCAATAAGAGCAGTTGGTAATGTGAAACTGGATGTCACACTGGGAACACACCCTTTAGTCTGTACAGAAATTGTAGACTTTACAGTTCTTGATGGCAGATCACGGTTCAGTGCGTTGTTCGGTAGACGGAAACTTCGCAAATTCGGAGCAATTACCTCTACACCGCATGCAGAATTGCGGTTCCCAACACCAAACGGTGTAACAGTAATACACTCTGAATATGTTGGACCACCAAGAGAGAGATCAGTTGTTCATGAAGCTCCAGGGAATTTTGTCAGGGGGAATCATCAAGGCAGTTGTTCAGTAGAAATGATGTGAACGGGTACTTCAAATTACCTAAAAAGTGGCAACATTGAAAGCAGGACGCAACACGGTACACGGAAGATAGTATAACAGCTTGAATCTCGCAGAACAGTTTTTATCACATTTTTAATTTTCATCAGTTCAGGCAACAACACAATACACTTTTTGTAATTTTCTAATTGGGACTTGATCACCCCATGCGAAGATATTACACAAAAATGTTGTATGTGTGACAGTATTATCAATAAAATTTTAAATTTTTCTTATGCACAGTATTACGCGTTCGAATGTAAAGCATGACATTCATTCCTACCCACATAAGGCAAGGCATTTTCATGCCCCCGATGGTAGAAGCTCTTGTGTCAACATTATAGACACAAGGGATCGGCTAGCGTAAAGTATTTACTTCGCTAGAGGGCACCGAGGCAAAACTAAAGATCTCATAATGTCATGACATACAGAATGGTTTATCACAAAGGCATAAATCCATTTATAACTTGTGAACAGGAAAAAATTAAATACAAGTGTATTTTATAAAGCCGCACAAAACCTAAGCGCAACACGCTAGACGGAACATTGCTAGTTCCATAAACAGAATTTTCTCTAACACATTTATCAATTTTTATAACATATAGACAGAATACCATCATAATAATAATTCATTCACATCCTATTTCAGAAGTTATCAAAAGACTTCTCTAAATTTCTTCATAACATAATTCAGCTAATGCAGAACGGAGAATGGATAAATTGTTTATGCAGCAATCATAGAATTATACTTTTTTTGCTCAAAACAGATCTGATATACAAATTTTAATCTGAAAACACAATGACGTTTAAGTAGCAGTATACTTTAGATTCATAAAGAGGAATGCTGTGATGGTGTATTACGGACAACGGGCGACGGATAACAGTAAAATACATAATCAAAAATCAGTTTAAGACAAACATCATTTCATATGACATGATATATGAAATACAAATATATAGCAGCAATATAATAAACAACAAAATATGCTGACATTAAGCATAATGACAGTATATACAAACAAATTATCAACATCAAGTTATTGTATATTGTCATTACAGAGAAAATATTTCCTTAAATAGGCACATCTAAAGTGTCCTTAACTGACACATCTTCCCTAGCACATACTACTTCTAAAGAGTTAATCTTCAGAGAGGTAACTTCATTGATGGCCACTTGCAGCTTGGCATTAGCATCAGGTTTGATATGTTTTGAGATTGCAGTTGGTAAAGGGTTAGGTCTTACGGGAAGAGCATTCAAAATTTCCACCATAGTATCTGAGAGGTCACTCTCTGTCGATGCCTCTAGATATCTATGAAAAGTCTGACCAACAAGAGGAGAGCTCAACACCCTCTGAACAAGAGCAGGAATCCCATTCTTTAAATCAATAAAATTCTTCTCTAAAACAGCAGCAGCAATAGTTTTCTCATCAGCACGACACTTTTCTTGTTCAACCAACTTTTTCAACTTTTCAACTTCCTTCAATAATTTATCATTCTCCTCCATCACTTTCTCTTTTTCAGTCCTTTCAGCAACACATTTTTTCTCAATTAATTGGAGTGCCTCTTCCTTCTTTTGCGCTAAGTCAACTGCTGTTTTCCACTTCAGATTAACATCTTTTAGCTCAACTTCCATCCTTTTCAATTTGCTGGCATTCTGGAGAGCATTATCAACAAGACTTGATTGAGCCTCTTGCATTTTCAGACTATGAAGAACATGTTGATTCAGAAGCACCAGTGATGCAGCAGTTGATTGGCAACTTTGTTTAAGGGTTATTGCAGATAAGGATGTCGAAAGATCAGCAATCATATTTCCCTACAAAAATAAACTACATATTCAGAAATCACAAACAAAATAGTCAATACAAATGGATTTTCATGAGTCAATTGGTGAAATGTACCTTCAGAAAATTAACAAAGCTGTAAGATTTGTTAACTGGATCTTCCATAAAGCTTCTTAAGCCGGCTAGAGGGACAACGAAAGGCGGTTGAGAAGATGATGAAGACTGTGTTGTACCTATTTTTGTGGAAGTTATTGGATTGGTGAAGGGAGGAGTTTTGACAATGTTATCCTCATCAGTTCCTTCATCCTCTCCTTCTTTATCATTATCATCTTCAGCATTAACAGCTTTACCACTCTTATCACTACTAGCAGTGGTTTCATCACCACCTGTTGACAAAGTTGGTTCTGCATTCAAGATAACTAACTTTCCAGAATAAACATTAACACATTTTTACATATTATGTCAAGGCAGAAGACAATATTGAAAACATACTCCTTTTCTTTGCTTGTTGAGAAGCATTGCCAGTTGCACGCTTCCATAGACGCTTTGTGCGTTTCCCAGTTTTCTTGGCGGTAGGCAGTTTTGGATTAGTCTCAGTAATTTCCACATCAGATGAAGAGGGCTGTGCAGTATCATCATTACCGCCTTCCGTAGGCCGTTCAGGGCTATTCAGTTGCTCTTCAAAAATAGTGTCTTTCACCATATCATAGCAATAAGAATGCATTCTACAATGACATAGTGCAAATAAAGCATATTTATAAATTGCCTACCACAGCCTTTCCAGTGCAGCACTGGTGCAAATCCAGCACGCCAATTATCACTCATCCCACAACGTGCTAAAATGGCTTCGTTATCAGCATATGAACGTTGTTGTAGTTCCAACAATTTCCACTCTTCAACAGTTGTTCTCTCATCATCAGACAAAATAATTGATTTACTTATTCCTATTTTAGTTTTTCTTCACTTTCGAATGTTTGCCCAATTGTCCTGTATAACTCTTTCGTTAACAAAAAAGAATGGTTCTTTCCATCTTTTCAAGGAGGTTTCTTTCGTTCTGGTAAAGGTCTTATTAGCTTTACAATCAAAAGTGTACCAGCATTTACTTACCAATCGAGTTCTAAACAACTCGTGAAAAACATTTATACTTGGAATTTTCCCATCAGCATTACAGTACAAATCAAAAAGCACAATTTTTTGCAAACCAAATGGGTAAATTTGACTAAGGCCAATCCCATAATGAGATAGAAGTTCTTGCAAGAAAATGGTGGGAGGAATACGAAGGTTACCTATTGTAAGTTGAAGCTTATACAGTGTAATCATCTTTTTCGGAGGTTTGTGTGCCCTATCATCAGGAGAAGGAACTATGGGGTTCAACAAACTAAGGTTCCTATGATCTATACATAGTCTATCTATTTCGGCTTCAGTGATACTTGACGGAATAGTGCTCACATCTCGGTTATCTCTTTGAGATGAGGTGCTGCTGGATTCGGCCATGGTAGTGAAAAAATAAAAAGGAGAAGAAGACGAGTAATGAATAATTGCACTAACCTTGTACTTAATAGCTTTGCTAAAACGACTAATTGCAGTTATCTTCAAAGCAGACGAACAGTTTTCGGAAGCGGAAACAAAAAAGAGGAACGGCTTGTTTATAATTCAACTGATGGATGCTAAAGGGATGAGATTGAGACACGTGTATGGATCAGATTAAATGAAGAAAATAATTTGAATTTTGAAAATAAATCACAAAGATTTTAGGGGCAAATTCATAATTGATAAAATGACGTCAGAGCAGAAAATCAGACGGCTACAACAGTTTTGTGTCTTCGAGGAAAAGGCATCTTTTATTTTTAGTTTAATGACTTTATTTTTTACAAAAATAAAGACATTAAAATGGTGGGACTTAATGGTGTATCCTAGGAGATACACGCATAAAAACATCAGTTTCATACAAAAAAATCGATCAAAGAGCACAAAACATAATGAAATTTGGCAGTCTTCAGAGTTTACCGCCCAGCGTCCATCAGGCCGCCCAGCGTCAAGCGTAAGCCCTGCAGGCATCCTCTATGCATAAGCCCTTTAACTCAGCGCGTGAACGTCACGCAGCCACGTCAGCACCCGCCACCGACATTCTGGATACTTCACGTAACAGAGCCATTCAGTGATTGACACGTTTATCCCGTGAAATTCGGACATTCTATGCCTATAAATAGACCCCCTGGGTCACCACATTTCACATCATTCAGATCTGAACTTCAGTCAGAGAGAAGTACACTTTCTCTCTTACACAGTTCTTTCTCACTCTAAAACAACATTAGCCGCTTAGCAGCAGTGCACTAGACGGATCATTACAGATTGATCCACAGATTGATTGAGGCCACCCCACAGATCTTACATCTGTGTTCTGGGTCTGCAGAGATTGTTTCTCAAGGGCAAACAACAATCAACAGTATACGCCACACGCTGAGCAGTTAATTTTCTGTACTAGTACCTTACAGCCGCTATACGGAAAATCGTACTAACATCCCACCACATTAGCAATAAACTTACCAACAACCTGGTTGATCTTTGACTTTCCGAAGAATCATTATATATACCAGAACCCTATACTCATCTGCATCTAGTAACGATAATTGTCATACCAATTATCGAGAATCAGCAATCAGTATTTCAAATCTCGCAGCATTTCTACATCAACAGTTATATGTATACATATAACATTTATCTTCTAGAATTTTGATCTTCCATTCTGAAATTCTGAAAAACACTCTGAAATTTGAAAAAAAAGTTGAATGAAGCAAAAAAAAAAAAAAACTGTAAACGACCTTAGCAGTTGAAAGTTTGATGATAAAGAAAAGTATGTTGGAAAAGTTCAGAGATGTTGGAACTGGAAAACGTATTAAGAAAACCATGAAGGAGGCTGTGGACAAATCACAAAGACTACACCTGCCTTCAAAAAATCTAAATGATTTAGTATCTACTGAAGTCATTAACCAATACCTTGCTCCTGATTCTAAACCTTTACGGACAAATCTTCTTCATCATCCATCGATATTAGAAATTATAAGATATCATCGTATCTTTTATTATAAATATCCTCGATATTTCTGAAGATATTTTTCATAACTATTCTTATCTGAAATCATTTATCTCTTCGCGATATCAGTGTTACATCAGAAAATAAAACTGTTTAAGTTTCTAAATTCTGAAAAATTTGAACTTAAAATATGAATGTTATTGAACTAATGTTGGAAACTGAAGCATGAGTTAGTATAATATAATGACACTTGATCAACGTGATTATATTATAGTAAGTCATGCAGAGTTTCTAATGAAACGTGATAAAGGTTCACAGATCATACCCTCATCATGAACCATGTTACATAACTCTTTCATTCTATTTAACCTCTAAACTATCAAGAAAATATTTTTTTGATGATTCGGTCTTTTCTGGATATTCTGGTAATTTGAGAAATCAAATCGTGCTATTACCTTTCCTTTATACTTTGTATATTATGATCATTCGAAACTCGAAATATAAGGGAAGAATCGCAGCATGAAGCTTCGAAATAGAAATAGGAGTATAAATCGCAGCAAATAGGAGAGAGCATTAACTGTGAATGTCAATGATTATAGAAAGACAGAAGCAGAGACATCGAAATATAAGGGATGATATAAACCCCAACAACAACCCAGAAACTATAAATCATATATATCGATGCATATAGCAATATAAAGACATGGGAGAACTAAAAACACTATAAAACCAAGAGTATAGTAGAAGTAAATAGATTCTTCCGGCGGCAGATGAAAGAGAAGAATGACAGATATGAAAGTTAGGAGTATATCAAGAATTAGAACCGGATGGAGAATATTGACGAATGTTTTAGAAGTATGAATTGGGAAAGAAAGTATAGAAGATGGAAGTGTTGAAACAAGGAAATGAAGAGGGTGGATTTATAGTGAAATATCCGACAGAACAATCAAAACAGATCATTGCATTTAACCAAAGAAGATCCTAATTTCCTTAATTACCAAATAATCAAATCTTATTACGAAGATTCTCTCCAAATCCCTTGAACTCTGGAAATCAACCCTATCTACGTCAAAAGATATGACGAAACTTTACCATTCTTATTTCACTCTTTTGTGATAGCTTCACTTATACTCTTTGCATAATCAAATTGTTTTATCTATATTACTCAAGGATGATAAAACTCTATTTATCGACTCATATTCGTCATAATAACATTCTTATTGTTAGCCATGATGACCTCGATCAAATTTCGGGACGAAATTTCTTTAACGGGTAGGTACTGTGACAACCCGGAAATTTTCGACCAAATTTAAACTTCATCTTTATATTATTCCGACACGATAAGCAATGTTTGTTAAGTTGAATCTCAAGAATTTTAAACTGTGTTCATACATTCATTTAACCTCGACCAAATTTTGACGATTCACGAACCATTATATAAATGGATATGATTATATATATACGTATATATTTTGTAACTTGAGAATGTTAACAAAGTATTAAACATAAACGTATTTGTTTCAATATGTTTATCAATGGAATTAGAGGATAATATCAAATGATTGATTTATCAGATACATTGTGATATGATTACGGGTCTCTGTTGAGAGGTCCACTTTGATTTAGGAAACCTTTCCTTTTTATCGATATTCGAAAAAATGGTAAAGTGATTTACAAGTAAGAACAAAAGTGTCATTAGCGAGAGTTAGTCAAAAGTTAGTGGAGATTTCTGTTTAATTTTCCAAAGCATACTTTAGATTGATTTTCTCGTGTCCCTTGATAAATTAATTATTTAAGTTTTCATATTTTTAAAAAAATATTATTTGATATAATAACTGTTATTATTTTACGAGTTAACTTATATAAAACGCACTTTGAAATACAATTGGTTTTGAAAAATTAAATATTATATTAAGTAAATATTTCAATTATATTTATATAAATTATATTTCTAAAATAAAGATATATATATATATATATATATATATATATATATATATATATATATATATATATATATTTATTTATTTATTTATTTTACAATGTAATATTAATATAGTTATAAAACATTTTGATTTAAGTAATATTTTATATATATTATTAAAATTTTAATAAACAACGAGAAGTTGATTAATAGAAGCAAATGACCAAAATACCCAAATGTATAAGTTACACTTCGTGTAATATAGTTTATCAATGATTTAAACTATATTTTGACAAAGGTACGAGTCATAAAATGTAAAGTACAAGATTTAAAGCGTACGAACCGTCGTTTGAAAAATGGAAGCGGGCCATGAGTCAAGTGTTAATGTACAAATCTTTGGAACTAAGATTACAATTTAACTATGCATGTAAATATAATATATTATATAATTAATTATATAAATTAAATATATTATATATAATAATATAAAACTGTCGGCATCCGACGTTTTAAATCATGGATGAACTGGGGCAGGCACCTCCGTGATCGCGGAGATGTATGCCTGAAGAGTGCCGCAATCGCGGAGCAGTGGGACACGATTCGGGGGGTATAAAGCTCGAGTTCTCTGCCGATTCATTTCACTCAAATCTCTATATCTATATTAAGTACTCCGTAATATATTTATTTTATTTATATTATTAATTATATTATTAAAATTAATATTATTATTAATCATATTGTTAATAGTAGTATTAATATTATTATTATGTATTATACATAAAATACTACGTCGAAGTTATGGGCGAATTATTTTCGTACCGTTTTTTCGAGAGGGATAGAGCTAAGGAAATTATGGATTATAGCTATGGAAATAAGGGTATTGTTAGGGGGTATGCTCGTGAGTCAAATCTAGTATTTATCATCTCCGTTGCATCTACGTACTTTCCTACAATATTGAATCTCAATATTGATACGTGAGCATTCATATCTTATCTTTTATATATTAATAGTGTATCCCTGACTAGTGTTCGAGTATATATGATCATGCATACTTGTATATAACGACCCTCATTTTTTCCATTCTATATTTTTCCAATATTAAAAGCCCAAACAATATAATTAAAACTTAATGATTAAACTTTAATCAACAATTGTTAAGTGTTAAGAGTTAGAAAACATATTAATTAACTTTGTACAAAAATTGACAAGTTAATAAAAGATGAAAATAATAAACTGTTAGTCAACACTCACTGCTAATTAAAATTTATGCATTTATGTAATATTATAACTAATAACCTATAAGTAATAAATAAAAAGTGACATTTATATAAATAATAAAACAATTGGGAACTAAATATATACAAGTCATGAATTAGTAAAAAGAAAATAATACTTATCATGTAGTAAATGTAAAAATAATAATAATAATAATAGTAATAATAATGAGACTAAAAAAATCTTACATCCTTATGTTGACTAAAAATAAAGTGTAAACTAGTACATCCTTATGTTGACTAATTATAAACTAGTACCACATATTGTTGACTAAAAATTATAAAACAAAATAAAATCATTAATTAGAACATCCTTATGTTGACTAACACTCTAATACTTGCACTATATAAACACCTAGTTTCTCATTCACAAATCACACCAAAATCCTCTCTCAAAAACAATCTCTCCCTCTCCCTCTCTTGTGGTATTCGGATCTTCAAGCTTGTTCTTCGTGTTCTTCAAGAATCTTCAAGGAGTTCTTCAAGATTTTCAAGGCTTTGATCTTCCATCTTCATCGTGTTCATCTTTTCTTTGTTAATTATCTTGAATCTTCAAAGGTATAACATAAACCCTAAACTATTTACATAAACTTTGATCTTTGATAATTCATATTCATATTATAAACTTGTTATTCATAAGTATATACATAAACACACCTAGATTTATATATACATATATACATGTAAAAAAAAATATTTTTATATATATATATATACATATATATACGAATTATATATACATATACATATTAAAACCTTAAACCCTAATTACACCTAAACTATAATTCTTAAACCCTAATTAATTAAACTCTAAACATTTATGAAACCCTAGGACATTAATTACTAAACCCTAGTTATTAATTACTACTTTAATTAACTAACCCTAATTAATGAAACCCTAATACTACTTATACTAGTACTTAACATGTATACACTATTACTATTACTAGCACCTATAACCTACTAATTATATTGTAGCACAAAAACGTTTTGGGATATGTATTAGAGATGTATAGATCTTCGAACTTTCTTGACGAATGGTTTCTACGAGATTCTAGGTAGAGGGTTTGGATTTCCGATTTAAAGGGTCCTATGGCTCAAGCCCCTAGATCTAAATTAGCCATTCGAAGGGAAAGGGGTGATTGGAAGCTTATCTAATACGGCAAGTATTCTAAAATGGAAACACTCATAAAAGTAGAAACTCTCTAGTCATAGAAACTTAGTAAAATAAGAAACTTTCTAAAAATAGAAACTTTATAAAAATAGTAACTTACTAGGAATAGAAACTTAGTAAAACAAACTATACTTAAACACATACTTAAACTTAAACATGGGCAAAACACTTAACTACTCTTAAATGTCAATAGGTTGACTTTCCTGCTCACTCGTTCAACTCTCTATTCCGAGGAATAACTCTCTCTACTTACTAAGGTGAATTCATAGCCCCACTTTTTACTGTTTCATAACTGTTTTATAACTTTTGGGGTGAGAATACATGCACAACTTTTATAACTGTTTTACACGTATTAACTATTAAACTGTGATATGTTGGGCTATGACCAGCAAGCCCCCAACCGATAAGTATAAACGATAACTTGTTACGGGGTAAACTTGAAAGTCTAGTCTAAATATCAGTACTTACACATATCAACTATTAAACTGTGATATGTTGGGCTATGACCAGCAAGCCCCCAACCGACAAGTATAAACGATAACTTGACACGGGGTAAACTTGAAAGTCTAGTCTAAATATCAGTACCAACTGTTAAAACTATGCTATACCCGGCTATGTCCGACTAAGTCCCTACAGTGATATTTTTAAGTGCTGCGGCATGCTTATTTATTGGGGGTAGGCCTATCGGGAGTAACGTCCCCGATACATTTGATGTTATCTTTGTATTGCTTGATAATGAAATTAAACCGACAAGTAGAACTAACTTGTCATGGGGCAAACTTGAACGTTTAGTCTAAATATCACGCACTGGCATAACTTTTGGATCTGCGAGATCTACTTTTTGATCCTGCGGGAGATCAACTTTACAACTAAATCTTGTGGTCTAAAAACAACGATAACTACTTTTGTTAAACCTATGAACTTCACTCAACCTTTTTGGTTGACACTTTAGCATGTTTTGTCTCAGGTGCTGTTTGATTCAAGCTTTCTTATCTACTACTTATGTGATGCTACTTGGACTTAGGATCAAGAGATATCGCATTTATTACTTCTGCATATGAACAATTACTTTATCGTTATTTCCATTATTGTAACGACATTTCATTTTCCGCTGCGTACTCAATAAAGTTAAATTTTCTTATTTAGTATTGTTCTCGTATTATAATATGTTGGTTTATTTGATATTAGTAACGTTTCTTCCAGACCCTATTGGGAGGACGTTACAGATTGGTATCAGAGCATAACCAGGCTGTTATAGAGAACCAGGATTGCAATTTTATGTGTGCCTTACTTGCTAGCTAGGGTGCCTTAGCAATCTAGGAAACTATAACCTTTCCTGCCTTACACTTAAAGCACTTAGGATTGCCTTATAATCTTAACAATCATGCTTTACCAAACTTGACTTAAAGATTCTAATCAAAGTCTCTTTCCTAATGTAGGACTACAACTTTTCTTGACCATAGTGCCTTTAATTGTTGCCTTTAACTGTTAAATGCTACACTATACTTTAGAAACTTTACTTATCTTAGAATGATGAGCTAATCTAAGAACTCTGCTCACTTTCCTGAGTACTATCCAATTACACCACCACATCTAAATGCGACACAATGATTTCAGAAATTCTTGACATTCATAAGTCATCTATCATGGTTATGTGTATTACATATGTATTACATGAAATATTATCCATGATTTTGAAACTTTTATAATTGTTACTACTCATACACAAACGTATATAACTCCCTGTTATATCACGTACCTATATGCCTTATGCCTTTATGCATCGGTTTATGAATCGAAAAATGTCATTGGGTTATCACATTATACGAATTGAAAGTCTTTAATCAAAAGATTATTAGATTACATACTTATCACTTTATGATCTCGACACGTCATACTGCCATTATTAAAGTATAGACACATCATATCTTATTATATCTTATCGTATCTATCCCAATAGATTTTGTCTAACACTTTTCCTAAATTCCCTCCATAAATTACGGAAATCTTTTTGCTATATACACGTATTCGAGGAGACGAATATATCATCCAGTATTCAACACTAATCTCATATCAAAAACCCTAATTCCAAACACATAATATGGATTCCTCGAACCCTTCGAGCTCCAATGGCAGCGTAACCGGAATGAACCAACCAATCAGCCATCATCTATTTTGGATGAATTGGGGATGGGTTCGTAGTAAACTTAATCAATGGAGACAAGAAGAAGGTGATCCCTTCCACCAACCGAATTCACCTCTTGGTGAAGAACCTGAAGCACTTACTGGCGAACCCGTTCGGAACACTATTTTCACCCTCATTTCCAGGATATCCAGTCACGAATATATAATATCTAAAATTTTAGATCTTATTCATCCACTTGTCCGAACCGCCAATCATCCCGGAATAATAGAAGAAGTCAACGAGCTTCGCGCTCGAGTAGTGGCTCTGGAGAATATGGTGCGAAACCTACGAACACCAGCAGCAGCACCAGCAGCATAACCAGTACCACCAGTACCATCGGCATCACCACCAACATCACCAGCTTCACCAACGACAACATCCGCATTCCACGCCTCAACATCGCACTCAGTACCTCAAACATCAACATCATACGCCCCATAGATACCAAGGAATATTATTAATAATGAGTTAAGATGTATTGACTCATTCTTCCTGAAGAATTACATATGTATACTTTATATATATGGATTGGAACAATAATAAATCTTTTCGTACTAAGCTATTACGTGTGAATCTTAACTAGTATGTACTACATGGTTAATTCATATCACAATATGCTATGATGTACATCTTTTGTTAATAACTTAACAATCGTTAATCATTGCTTCAATACAATAAACTCCATTTCGTAATAAACCAAGTGTATTACTCAAATATATGATTGATTGTATACTTTAATTTTCGATGTACTCGAAACTTTCTAGAAAATATCATTAGTGCCTTATGAATTTCACAAGAATTCTAAGAGCACCAACATCATATACCGAAGTATATCAATAACAATGAACGATGAAGTATTAATTCATAACTTCATTAGCGAAATATTTCACGACAATTATGAAATCTCTAAGGTTTTGGAGATTATTTATTCTCGTTTCAACAGCAAATCAAATGAGTTTAATATTATATTAGCTCATTAAAACCATGATTACATCTGAAGAATACATATATGAATGTATATCTTCTCTTTTGTACAAACTGTTAATTGTAAAAAATATTTTAACGGGTAGGTAAAACCCGAGAGATATTCATATCTCATATAAATATGTTACATTGTACATTCTTCCATTCTGATTCAGCAGTTGTTAACTATACTACTTACATTCACATGATATATGTATATGTTCACCAAAGAAAAACCATTTTCATACAAATTCAGTTACATACTCTGATTTTGACATATCGGAACTTAAGTAAAGCTTTAGCAAGTGTTATCTTCCTAAAGATCACTACATTCATGAATTATATTCATTCGTATTCTATGATGAATTATCAAATCAAACCACCGAACTTACCATTCCTTACTTTTGAAAATCACAACATTTCTTCGTCAACCGTTAGATCCATTGATGGATGCATCTTACGCTTAAACACTTCAAATTTAAAATTCTTGAAAACATCCTTTGAATCTATCGCAATAAGCGTTTAATCATCTAAAAATGAAATTTCTTGAAACCATTTCGGATTGATAACCGATGATTCAAATATGGCTGCATTAAATGCAGAGGAAACAGAAAAATTGTAGATGGTCTTAAGGGCCAACAGTTTGATAATAAAGAATGGTACGTTGGAAAAGCTCAAAAGAAAATTTGGAACTGAAAAACGGATTGAGCTAACCATGGAGGAGACCAAGGACAAACACAAGGGCCAAACCCTATATTCAAAGAATCCAGGTAATTTTGGATCCGGTGAAATCTTTAGAGAATATCTTGCTCCGAAGTCATGTTAAAAGCTTGCGGAAAATTTTTCTTCATCAACTTTCGAACTTAGAAATTCCAAAATATCATCATAAATATCCTCTATATTTCGAAAGATATCTTCATAACGATTCATGTCCGCAATTAAGTATCTCTTTGCGATATCTTTATAAAGGAAACTGTTTTAGTTTCTATATTCTGTAAAATTCGAGTTTAAATTATAAATGCTTTGAAGAAGTGTTGGGAATTGAAGCATGAGTTAGTATAATATAATGACGTCAGGCCAACGTGATTATATTACAGTAAGTCATGCTAAGTTTTTAATGGAAGATGATGATTCATAGATTTTATAATCATCATTTTCCATGTTACACGACTCTTACATTCTATTTAACCTCTAAATATATCAAGAACATATTTTTCTTGATGATTCGGTCTTTTCCGGATATTCTGGTAATATGACAAATCAAATCGTGCTATTACCTTTTCTTTCTACTTTATATATTATGATCATTCGAAACTTCATACCTATGAATTCTGGACCATTACTCGCTTGACTTGAAGTCGGGAAGAAGAAACAAAAGCATAAAGCTCCGACATATAAGGGAAAATATAAAGCCCGATAACGACTCCGAAATTACAAACCGTGTATATCAATGCGTATAGCAATATAAAGACACGGGATAATTAAAAACACTATAACCCCAAGAGCATAGTAGAAGTAAACAGATTCCTCTGGCGGTAAAAGAAAAAGAAGAATGACTGCATAGATGGTCAATATAATAACCAGGATCAGAACTGGATTAAGCATTTTCTTAATCTTTTGGAAGTTTGAATTGAGAAAGAAAGTATAGAAGTGGTGAAGATAATGAAACGAAAGAAGCTAATTTATAGCAAAATTCCAAACGCATCAATCGAGGCAAATCACCGCATTTAATCAAACAAATCTCAAAATTTCGTAAATACCGGAGAATCAAATCTTATAGATTACGAAGATTTCCTTTAATTCCTTGAATTCCGGAAATCAATCGTGACTACGTCAAAAGTTAAGGCGAACATTTAATTTTCTCATTTCACTCTTTTATGATAGCTTCATTTATACTCTTCCTATAAACGAATCGTTTTATCCATATTATTCAATAGTGATAAAACTTTATTTTTCAACTTATATTCATCATTAAAATATTCTTGTTGTAAACAATGAAGATCTCTATCAAATTTCATTACTGTGATTTTCACGAACTCCTCTTTGTTTGTCTGCCCTAATATTGTGGCATAAAATGCTCAAGGTTTTAAATGAGCTCAGTACTATTCATAACACATTTCATGTATCTAATTTACTGAAATGACTTGTATAACATCATCATTTTGAATGATATTCGCATTAATGATAAAATGCACTTCGTTGAATAACCTATAGAAATCATGGAAGGAGAGGTCAAACAAACGCGTAAAAGCAATATACCTATCGTTAAAGTCCGTTGGAATTCGCGTAGAGGCCCCGAATATACCTGGGAACGCAAAGACCACATGAAACGGAAATATCCCCATCTCTTCTCAACTGCTGATGCAAACGAGGAAACTACCTAAAAACTTCGGGACGAAGTTTTCAATAACGGGGAGGTACTATAACGACCCTCATTTTTTCCATTCTATATTTTTCCAATATTAAAAGCCCAAACAATATAATTAAAACTTAATGATTAAACTTTAATCAACAATTGTTAAGTGTTAAGAGTTAGAAAACATATTAATTAACTTTGTACAAAAATTGACAAGTTAATAAAAGATGAAAATAATAAACTGTTAGTCAACACTCACTGCTAATTAAAATTTATGCATTTATGTAATATTATAACTAATAACCTATAAGTAATAAATAAAAAGTGACATTTATATAAATAATAAAACAATTGGGAACTAAATATATACAAGTCATGAATTAGTAAAAAGAAAATAATACTTATCATGTAGTAAATGTAAAAATAATAATAATAATAATAGTAATAATAATGAGACTAAAAAAATCTTACATCCTTATGTTGACTAAAAATAAAGTGTAAACTAGTACATCCTTATGTTGACTAATTATAAACTAGTACCACATATTGTTGACTAAAAATTATAAAACAAAATAAAATCATTAATTAGAACATCCTTATGTTGACTAACACTCTAATACTTGCACTATATAAACACCTAGTTTCTCATTCACAAATCACACCAAAATCCTCTCTCAAAAACAATCTCTCCCTCTCCCTCTCTTGTGGTATTCGGATCTTCAAGCTTGTTCTTCGTGTTCTTCAAGAATCTTCAAGGAGTTCTTCAAGATTTTCAAGGCTTTGATCTTCCATCTTCATCGTGTTCATCTTTTCTTTGTTAATTATCTTGAATCTTCAAAGGTATAACATAAACCCTAAACTATTTACATAAACTTTGATCTTTGATAATTCATATTCATATTATAAACTTGTTATTCATAAGTATATACATAAACACACCTAGATTTATATATACATATATACATGTAAAAAAAAATATTTTTATATATATATATATACATATATATACGAATTATATATACATATACATATTAAAACCTTAAACCCTAATTACACCTAAACTATAATTCTTAAACCCTAATTAATTAAACTCTAAACATTTATGAAACCCTAGGACATTAATTACTAAACCCTAGTTATTAATTACTACTTTAATTAACTAACCCTAATTAATGAAACCCTAATACTACTTATACTAGTACTTAACATGTATACACTATTACTATTACTAGCACCTATAACCTACTAATTATATTGTAGCACAAAAACATTTTGGGATATGTATTAGAGATGTATAGATCTTCGAACTTTCTTGACGAATGGTTTCTACGAGATTCTAGGTAGAGGGTTTGGATTTCCGATTTAAAGGGTCCTATGGCTCAAGCCCCTAGATCTAAATTAGCCATTCGAAGGGAAAGGGGTGATTGGAAGCTTATCTAATACGGCAAGTATTCTAAAATGGAAACACTCATAAAAGTAGAAACTCTCTAGTCATAGAAACTTAGTAAAATAAGAAACTTTCTAAAAATAGAAACTTTATAAAAATAGTAACTTACTAGGAATAGAAACTTAGTAAAACAAACTATACTTAAACACATACTTAAACTTAAACATGGGCAAAACACTTAACTACTCTTAAATGTCAATAGGTTGACTTTCCTGCTCACTCGTTCAACTCTCTATTCCGAGGAATAACTCTCTCTACTTACTAAGGTGAATTCATAGCCCCACTTTTTACTGTTTCATAACTGTTTTATAACTTTTGGGGTGAGAATACATGCACAACTTTTATAACTGTTTTACACGTATTAACTATTAAACTGTGATATGTTGGGCTATGACCAGCAAGCCCCCAACCGATAAGTATAAACGATAACTTGTTACGGGGTAAACTTGAAAGTCTAGTCTAAATATCAGTACTTACACATATCAACTATTAAACTGTGATATGTTGGGCTATGACCAGCAAGCCCCCAACCGACAAGTATAAACGATAACTTGACACGGGGTAAACTTGAAAGTCTAGTCTAAATATCAGTACCAACTGTTAAAACTATGCTATACCCGGCTATGTCCGACTAAGTCCCTACAGTGATATTTTTAAGTGCTGCGGCATGCTTATTTATTGGGGGTAGGCCTATCGGGAGTAACGTCCCCGATACATTTGATGTTATCTTTGTATTGCTTGATAATGAAATTAAACCGACAAGTAGAACTAACTTGTCATGGGGCAAACTTGAACGTTTAGTCTAAATATCACGCACTGGCATAACTTTTGGATCTGCGAGATCTACTTTTTGATCCTGCGGGAGATCAACTTTACAACTAAATCTTGTGGTCTAAAAACAACGATAACTACTTTTGTTAAACCTATGAACTTCACTCAACCTTTTTGGTTGACACTTTAGCATGTTTTGTCTCAGGTGCTGTTTGATTCAAGCTTTCTTATCTACTACTTATGTGATGCTACTTGGACTTAGGATCAAGAGATATCGCATTTATTACTTCTGCATATGAACAATTACTTTATCGTTATTTCCATTATTGTAACGACATTTCATTTTCCGCTGCGTACTCAATAAAGTTAAATTTTCTTATTTAGTATTGTTCTCGTATTATAATATGTTGGTTTATTTGATATTAGTAACGTTTCTTCCAGACCCTATTGGGAGGACGTTACATTGTATGTTTTATTTCATCATTAAATAGTGTATGATGAATCACGAATTTAATACATATAATACTGATATAAGGTATATGATATGCATGTCTTTGAAAAGCTGTTGAAAAATTATTAACTTTTCATTTAGAAGTCATGTGATTTCGATGAACGTATTTAAAGATATGGTCAACTGAATTATCGTTAACTCTATTATTATTATTATTATTATTATTATTATTATTATTATTATTATTATTATTATTATTATTATTATTATTATTATTATTATTATTATTATTATTATTATTATTACTACTACTACTATCGTCATTATTATTATTATTAATTATTATTATTATTATTATCATTATCGTTATTATCACTAAGGTTATTATTAGTATTATTATTATTATTATTATTATTATTATTATTATTATTATTATTATTATTATTATAATTATTAGTAATGATATTATTACTGAAATTATCGTTATTATTAAAAAGTAACATTTTTATAAAAACTAACATTTTATTATTTTTATCATTATTATTATTATTATTAAAAGTATCATTAACATTAAAAATTATCACTTTTATTAAAATTATCATTTCTAATAGAAATATCATTTTTATTATAAAATATTATCATTATTATCATATTAGGATTATTATTAAAAATTATCATTTTTGATAGAATAATTTTTATAAAATATTATTATTACTATTCTTATTATGATAATTATTATATATAGTAAATATTATTATTAAGATAAATTATATTATTTTTTTACTAATATTAAAGTATCGATACTATCAATTATCATTTAAAATTTATCATTTTATTAAAACTATCATTCTATTAAAAATTATTATTATGATTAAGAATTATCGTTTTTATTAAGAATATAGTATTATTAAAAGTATAGAATTTAAAATTACCCTTTTATTTAAAATTATCGTTATTATCAAATTTATTAGTATTATTAATATCATCATTATTATTACCCTTGTTATTTATATTAAACACTTTTAATAACATTATCTTTATTAATATTATCATTATTATTATTATAAAATAATACAATTTTTACTCATTATTATTACTATCTATATTATTTTATCAAATAAATATTTGATACAAAGATATTTTTACCCCACGTAATATAATTACATTAATAATATATACCACTATATGTTTATGATTTTGAGTGAATTATATAAATTTTGTTACTCGAGATATATAAAAGTATATTTTTATCATATATAAATTTTAATATAAATTTTTATTTATTAATATATGACTTGTATTATTTACTCTAATAAAATTTGATAAATATATTTAAATATATAAAATGACTATATTTAAGGTATATAATAAACATGTATAGATTTTTGAAAGTCATTTTGGGTCAAACTGATTTTTGTTAACTTTTGTATATCAGTCTCGAGCATTAGGATTGTGGTACACTATTACTCGACCTTAATTGTTAGACAGATATTGTGTGACGACCTAAAAAATTTTGACTAATTTTAAACCAAACTCTCGATAAGATTTAATATTTTTGACACAATAAGCAAAGTCTGTAAGGTTGAGTCTCAAAAGGTTTGAACTGTTTCATATATTCAATTGACCTTCGACTGCTCTCGACAATTCACGAACAATTAATTGTAAACAGATATGTGTGTATATATAAATAATAATTCAAAATATAATTTGAAGTATTATATGTTGTTGTTATTAAAAATGAATAAAATAAAAATAGGATATTATAATAATTATTATTTAAAATATATCTCTATATATAAATAAAGTATATTAAAAAGGATAAATATTAGATGATTGTAATACTCGTTTGATGTGCCGATTGATATTAAGCAAGTTAAATTCAAACTTATGTAATTTTAAAATAAACGGTGATACGAAAATGAGTTCTATAAATTTTAGGCTTATTAAAAATGTATTTAGGAACTATTTGTTAGGTTTTAACACTTTTTATATTTTACCAAGAATTAAGAGGGACAGTTTATGTAATTTTTATTTAACAAATTAAGGATCAAATTTTATACCATAATGACCAAAATTAATAAATATAGTTAATATAAAAATTTGAGATTTTTCTGTGAACTTTTTTCCGCCACTAAGTAACAACGGAGTACGAAATAATAGTCCGTAAAAATTGTCGGTAATTAGAATCCAAATAATGAGGCTTCATACTGTATGTGCACGATTTAATTCATTCATTGAACGTCTATTATTATTATATTATTATTTATATATTGATGAGATCGATTACTGTAATTGTATGTATATGTAATATGGATATATAACTATTGCATTGATCACATATCTCACCACCACTTCTTTTATCTGGTTCTTCTACCATTTACAAACCCACTAGTGGTGTCTCTTACATATACATACACTTCATAAATAAACACTTATGTGATCAACCATCGACACCATGAACAAACACCTTCTTTCTTATGAACTCTTCTCAAAACCTCCGCTACCTATACTACGTACAACCCCTCTCCATCACCAAGGTAAATCACCACATCTTCATCTTCATATATATATATATATATACATATACATTCGGATGCACAGAACCAAGCCACAACCTTCGTGCAACACTCACCAAGTACACACCACGAAGACCACCTTACTCGATTATCACCTTTCTATATAATATACATATACATACTTAAATGGACACCACCATCGAAACCCTCCCGAAACCCATCACCAAGTTAAACACCAACAGAACACCATCAACTCAGTCCATAATTTGCTATACAATGAACAAGAAACAAAGGACCCGCTCATATACATTATAAACTATTCACAATAGTTGATTACATCGCGAGGTATTTGACCTCTATATGATACATTTTACAAACACTGCATTCGTTTTTAAAAGACAAACTTTCTTTATAACGAAACTTGACAGGCATGCATACCATTTCATAATATCCACTATCCAACTATAAGTTGACTTAATAATAATCTTTGATGAACTCAATGACTCGAATGCAACGTTCTTTGAAATATGCCATGAAAGACTCCAAGTAATATCTTTAAAATGAGCAAACGCACAATGGAAGATTTCTTTAATACCTGAGAATAAACATGCTTTAAAGTGTCAACCAAAAGGTTGGTGAGTTCATTAGTTTATCATAAACATTCATTTCCATCATTTTAATAGACCACAAGAATTTCATTTCCAGTTCTCATAAATATACATCCCATGCATAGAGACAAAAATCATTCATATGGTGAACACCTGGTAATCGACCTTAACAAGATGCATATAGAATATCCCCATCATTCCGGGACTCCCTTCGGACATGATAAATTCGAAGTACTAAAGCATCCGGTACTTTAGATGGGGCTTGTTGGGACCAATAGATCTATCTTTAGGATTCGCGTCAATTAGGGTGTCTGTTCCCTAATTCTTAGATTACCAGACTAAAATGGGGCATATTCGGTTTAATAATCCAGCCATAGAATGTAGTTTTAAGTACTTGTGTCTATTTCGTCAAACATTTATAAAAGCAGCGCATGTATTCTCAGTCCCAAAAATATATATTGCAAAAGCATTTAAAAAGGGAGCAAATGAAACTCACCATACTGTATTTCGTAGTAAAAATACATATAACATCATTAAACAAGTGCAAGGTTGGCCTCAGATTCACGAACCTAAATTAAGTATATATATATTTATATGTTGGTCAATATTTGTATAGAAATTTAGTTCATGTCATAGTGTACCACAATCCTAATGCTCGAGTCTAGTATGCAAAAGTCAACAAAAGTCAATTTGACTTAAAATAATTTCCAAAATTTATACATGATTATTATATAGTTTAAATATCGCCGTTTTATATTTATAAATATTTTTAAAAGATTTTATTAGAGTAAATAATATAATTCATTTATTATTAAAATTTATATAATAAAAATATACTTTTATAATAAAATTTATAAAGTTCATTTAATATAATATGATAGGTAGTATTAACGTAATTATATTACACGTAGTAAAATATCTTTGTATTACATATTTATTTGATAAAATAACATTGATAATAATTATAAGCAAAACTTGTATTATTTTGTAACAATAATTATTATTATTTTATTAATAAAAATATCAATATTTATATTTACTTAAAGTGATATTATGAATAAACGATAATTCTAATTATGATAACTTTAATATTTACGATACTTTTTAATATTAACATTAAAATAATAACTCTATTTAAAATGATAATAATAATGATATTTTATAATAACAATGACATTTCTATTAAAATGATAATTTTCGTTAAAATGATAGTTTTAATACTAACGATACTTTTAATAATAATAATAGTAATAATAAGAACGGTAATTTTATCTAAATCAATATCTTACAATATTTTAATTTCATCATGATACTCATACTCATTATTTCCTAATCGTTTCGTTTAATAGCTTTTAATCGACTTTTATATCGTGTTCATAATAATGATAATAATAGTAATCAAAATAATTAGGTGTGACTAATATTAGTTTTAATTACAATAATACTAATAATGATAATTACTATGACATTATTAACGATGATACTAATAATAATTTTAATGATAATATAATTAATAATAATAATAATAATAATAACAATAACCATTTTTAAATAATGATATATATTAATAATGATAATAATAATAATAATAATGATAATAATAATAATAATACTAATTATTACTTTAACGATAGTAATAATAATAATAAAAATAACAAATTTTAATGATAATTCCTTTTATTGATAAAGATAATAATAATAATAATAAGATAAAACTAGAACGACGATAATAACAACGATAATAATAATCATTTTTAATAATAATACCAAATTTCAATTGACTATAACTCTAAATCTGTTCATCGAAACCATTCGATATCTAAATGAAAAGTTCTTAATTTTTCGCTAGCTTTCCAACGACATGCATATCTTATACCTTATCTCAACCGCATATATAACTAATTCAGGATTTAGCATAACCTATCTAATGGCAATATCAAAAGTACAAGCTTGCATAATCCTATATACTCGAGCACTAGTCAGGGATACACTATTAGTATGTAAAAATTAAATTATGAGTACTCACGTATCAATATTGAGATTCAATATTGCAGGAAAGGTACGTAGACGAAACGGAGATGATAAACACTAGATTGACCTCACGAGCATACCCACGAACCATACCCATCACCTCCATAGCTATAACCCATAATTTTCTTAATCCTATCCCACTCGTAAAACTCATTTTTAAATTAATCAATCAACACTCCATCATAGTATTTCATGTATAATTACTAATAATATCACTCCTAATACTACTAATAATAATCATGTGATTTATAATAATAATAATAATTAATATATATATATTTGAGAGAGATCGAGAGAGTTAGATGAAAGATTGAATCAGAAAACGAGTACGTTCGATATTTAAATGGACTTGGCCTCACCATCCTCCTCATGCGATCGGATGAGTATGTGAGGGGACCTTCATGCGATCGTATGAGGCCCTTTACCAGCTCATGATCAACTAAAAAGTACTACCGATACTTTTATTAAATTATATAATATATATATATATATATATATATATATATTAATATATATTTAATCTAGGTAATTATTTATATAATATATTATATTTATGAGCAAGGTAAAAATGTAATTTTTATTCCACTGACTCGTACGTTGTCACTCGACTCATGTCCCGCTTTCGGTTTTTCGAACGCATATTCATAAGCTTAGATAACTAACACTTTTCGTTACGCGACATGTACCTTTTACAAAAATTAGACTTTAACGTCGGTGAATCATATTTTAATAAATGTAACTTATATATTTGAGCGTTGTGGTCATTTGCTTCTATAAATCAGGGGCTCGCTGTTTATTAAGATGCTTTTAATAATATCAAAACGTTTTAATTTATACATTAACGTGTTTGTAAAATATATATATATTCTTACTTAAAATATAATTTTGTATATCTTACATATATATTTGAAATATCTATCTGATTATATTTCAAAGTTCAAAATGTTTAAGTAATAGAAAATATCATGTCGTATCACGTTTTACGTTTTTTTGAAACAATATATATATATATATATATATATATATATATATATATATATATATATATATATATATATATATATATATATATATATATATATATATATATATATATATATAAAATTTATAATACAAGCTTTAATTAGTTCCTTAAAACTTATGAACAATTTATCTTATAAAACATTTCACTAATAAAGTTCTTTAAAAATTGTTTTTGTACGTTTGAAACAATATTAAATAAATATGAAAACTTTATTTTCCAAAACTAAGTATATTTAAGAATCATTTTACTAAAAAGGTTATATTAGTAGAAGTTGTTATATCGTAAAACATTTTAGAGAAGTAAGATTAAATATACTTTTCATAGGTTTCAAGTTTTTAACGTTTGTTGGTGCAACGTGATATAAAGTCTAAAGGTTAGATAAACGTACGAAATCACCTTAATGTAAAATGTCGATACTCAATATCTAAGTTATTTACATTCCACATTCCAACTTTAAAATGATAGTAATACTAGTTATCTTATTAACATCACGAGAAAAAATGTTGTAAGGTATGAATTGAAAATCAAATAGGAATTTTCACTAACTCTTGTCTAGTTCTCGTTAGTTGACACTTTGTTCTTATATGTAAAATCACTTTACTATTTTCTGAATATGGTTAAAAGGGAAAGGTTTCCTAAATCAAAGTGGACATCCTAACAGGGACTTGTAGCCATAATTCAATGTATCTAATAATTCAATCATTTAATATTATCTTTTAATTCCGTCGATAATTCTTTTAAATATATTTTAAAACAACAACATTCATGTAAAGTATTATACGTCTAATACTTGTTAACGTTTTCGAGTTATAATATATACATATATACATATATAATCATATCCGTTCCTATAATGGTTCGTGAATCTTTGGAATTTAGTCGAGGTTAAATGAATGTATGAACACGGTTTAAAATTCTTGAGATTCAACTTAAAAACTTTGCTTATCGTGTCGGGAATATATACAGATTAAAGTTTAAATTTGGTCGGAAATTTTCGGGTTGTCACAATACATACTGTTACTACTTTTTCTTTTCTCTGTTTTGATTGTGAAACTACGGACCACCACTGTTTTCATGTTTTCTGTTATGATAGAAACCCACAAAAACCGCCATCATTCACCACCATTCGTCAACCATGTAAAGACCCGTCCTAATCCATACGGACGAAGTCCATATCGATTATAAACGATTCACAACAGTTGATTACATCACGAGGTACTTGACCTCTATATGATACATTTTATAAACATTGCATTCGTTTTTGAAAAGACAATCCTTCATTACAACGAAAATTGACGGAATGCATACCATTTCATAATATATCTAGCTATAATTGACTTAATAATAATCTTGATGAACTCAACGACTCGAATGCAACGTCTTTTGAAATATGCCATGAATGACTCCAAGCAATATCTTTAAAATGAGCAAATGCACAGCGAAAGATTTCTTTCATACCTGAGAATAAACATGCTTTAAAGTGTCAACCAAAAGGTTGGTGAGTTCATTAGTTTAACATAACTAGTCATTTCATAATTTTAATAGACCACAAGATTTCAAATTTCCATTTCTCATAAACATACGTCCCATGCATAGAGACAAAAATAGCATTCATATGGATTGAACACCCGGTAACCGACATTCACAATATGTATATAAGAATATCCCCATCATTCCGGGATCCTCCTTCGGACATGATATAAATTTCGAAGTACTAAAGCATCCGGTACTTTGGATGGGACTTGTTGGGCCCGATAGATCTATCTTTAGAGTTCGCGTCAATTAGGGTGTCTGTTCCCTAATTCTTAGATTACCAGACTTAATAAAAAGGGCATATTCGATTAGATAATCCAACCATAGAATGTAGTTTCGATTACTTGTGTCTATTTCGTAAAGCACTTATAAAAACAGCGCATGTATTCTCAGCCCAAAAATATAAAGGGTAAAAAGGCAAATGAAACTCACCTAATGTATTTTGTAGTAAAAATACATATATCGACATTAAATAACTGAACAATTGCAGGGTTGTCCTCGGATTCACGAACCTAAAACATTTGTATATTTATTAATATTCATATTTGTAATTGAACAGATATATATATATATATATATATATATATATATATATATATATATATATATATATATATATATATATATATATATAAAAGTATTAGTTATATTATTTTTATGTTGATAATATATATATGTTTTATATGTTCATTTTGTATATATATATATATATAATGATATTAAGTTTTATTATGTTATATGTGTTAAATACATATATATTTATGTATGTATCTAATTTGTATAACAAAACAGTAGTTCTAATATACTAAGTTAATATTAGTAAAAAAATAAATAATGATAATAACAATGATATTAATAATAGTACTTGTAACAATATAAATTTTATTGATTTTGGTAGATATGATATTATTGATTTACTTATAATAATAATAATAATTACTTTGTTAAAAATGATAATATTAATAAAGATATTGTTAATAATGATACCTTTGTTTAATAATAATAATAATAATAATAATAATAATAATAATAATAATAATAATAATAATAATAATAATAATAATAATAATAATAATAATACTAATTGTTACAAAAGTGATACTAGTACTAATATTAATGAGAAAAAAATGATAACTTGTATTATATTCCATAATAATAATAATAATAATAATAATAATAATCCTTAATGATAACAATAATAACACTTATACTAATAATAATAGGATTCTTATTAAAAATGATACTATTAATAATTATACTACTTAAGATTAATACTTATAATAATAATAATTTTAGTATTAATCCTAGTGTATTTAATAACAATTATAATTATTAATAATAAACATAACAAATAACAACAATAATAATACTAATAATCATAATGATTATAATACTTCATGATAATAATAATAACAATAATACTAAGTGTAATAATAATGATAACAATCATCATAATAACAACTCTAATAATAATCTAATAATACTAATAATAATAATAATAATAATAATAATAATAATAATAATAATAATAATAATAATAATAATAATAATAATAATAATAATAATAATAATAATAATAATTAAAAATAAAAGAAGTGAAAATATACCCTTGAAATTTGTTTGTAAAAAGAAATGTCCCATATGGGACTCGAACCCGCGGCGATCTACTATAACAAACACCCTCATGACCATCCTTCCAGCTCTGTCTTTCTGAATTTATTCTAACTTAAAATGTATTTAACCCGATTTAATTGTTCGTCATCTTCTTCAATTGGAAGTTCGATCAGACACCCATTTAATATAACAATAATCAATTCAATCGGTTTTTTTTTAAGATTCTCAAATTAAACAGAACGCCTGGGATTCCTTTAACTTGAATTATATAACAGCAAACAAAAAAAAATATACTTTAATTAAAACAGTCGGTTTCTTGAGTTCAAGAACTCAATGTTTGATTTTGATTTTAAGACCATTATAAAAGAAACTTTATATATGAAATAGATTTCAAAAGACTCCTATAAACTATATGAATTCTCAATTTAACAGAAAACAACATACAGAATTCAAATTTCACGAGAAACCCAATTGTTGACTTTTTAAAAATAAACTTTGACTCTTAAATTTGAACTCAATAAACGAAATTCGAATTTAGAAACTTACAGATAGTTTGAAGTAGAGATTTCAAACATAACTGCATTTATACATTCTGAGATTTGATTAGGATTCGAGGGATGAAAAAAAAATAAAGAACAGAGCAGAAACCGAGTTCTTCAGCTCTTTCTGACTCAATTTCATTATTTGGGATCTGTTAAGGGTGTTAGACATTTATCATTGGTAATGTGAAGTTGTTTGATATCTAAAATCAAGTGGAACTATTTAATTTATAATCAATTAGTCGATGGAAAGATAATTGATCAGAAAAAAATATAAAATAAAAAAAATTAAAAATTAGATTATGATGCCTAACAGATTTTGGCTGTTAATGAGACATGTAGGGTTCGATTAGTACCAGATCATAGTTACAAAACAAATTGTTAAACAGGGTTGATGGCAACTTGTAACCATTTTGTATGAATTCTTTGTTTATATATATATCTATAATTAATATTTATAACTAATAAATATAGTAATAATAATTATATTATAAATAATAATAATAATAATACAAATAAAGGTTATATTGATATTAATAATAAGTATTAGTATTATTAATAATATTACATGAAAATATTAATAATAATCGAATTTCTGAT
Source organism: Rutidosis leptorrhynchoides (assembly GCF_046630445.1). Lineage (NCBI taxonomy): Eukaryota > Viridiplantae > Streptophyta > Magnoliopsida > Asterales > Asteraceae > Rutidosis > Rutidosis leptorrhynchoides. The sequence goes on along the minus strand of NC_092337.1, from coordinate 268,105,759 downwards.
AATAATAATTTATAATACTAATAATAATGATAGTAATAATAATAATTATATTAATAATAATAATGTTACTATTAATGATAATAAATATATTATTGATAATATTGTGTTATTTTCTTATAATTATAATTATAATAATTCTAATTATATTAAGAATATTAATAAAGATATTTATAATATTAATTAATCATAATAACTTAAATTTATAATTTTTACTTCTAATTATAATAATATAATGAATTAGATGTATCAATATTATATTAATGTTAATATTTATATTATACCAGTATTAATAATGAAAGTAGATATACTAATATAACATTTATATTTTAATCTGTACTTAAATATTAATGTTACAATTTATTAATCATGTATTATTTAATAATTATATAATACATTTATATATATTTAATGTTTAGTATTTATACCTTACACTATAATAATAATTATTTATAGAAATTATATATTTATAATAATATTATATGTATGTTTATATATTTTCATATGATAGTAATTTAATTATTTTATTTATTATTTTACATTTAATTCAAATGATTACAGTGTACTTTATTAATTCAACTATTGTATGTACACTTACCTTTATATTTGTATATATGTATATATATATATATTTATATTTATATTTATATTTATTTACACACAATAGTTCGTGAATCGTTGGAAATAGTCAAAGGTCAATTGATTACATGAACACAGTTCTAAGTTTTCGAGACTCAACATTATAGATTTTGCTTATCGTCTCAGAAACATATAAAGATTAAAGTTTAAATTTGTTCGAAAATTCTCGGGTCATCACAGTACCTACCCGTTAAAGAAATTTCTTTCCAAAATTTGAGTGTGGTCGTCATGGCTAACAATAAAAATGTTTTCATGACGAATATGAGTCAATAATTAAAGTTTTATCACCATCAGGTGATTTGAATAAAAACAACTCATTTAACCGAAGCAAACGAGTGAATTTATCACAAAAGATTGAATTAGGATAAGTAAAGATTTGTCGTAACTTTTGACAGAGTCAGGGTTGAATTTTGAAAGTAAGATGCATCTTAACTTTTGACGTAGTCACGATTAAATTTGGAAAACAGGATGCGTCTTAACTTTTGACGTTGTTTTGGTTGAATTCCGGAATTTAAGGGATTTAGAGGAAATCTTCAAAATCTAAAAGATTTGATTCTTCGGCGAGTAAGGAAATTAAGATCTCTATAATTAAATACGGTGATCTGCCTCAATTACTCTGTCTGATATTTCCATTATAAATTAAGCTCTTCCGTTCCATTATCCTCAACATTCCCATACTCTCTTCCTTAGTTCATACATCCAAAGGATTGTGGAAATGCTTAATCCATTTCTAATCCTTATCCTTATCCTTACTATCGTAACAATCATTCTTCTTTTCCAACTTCCACCCGAGGAATCTGCTTACTTCTATTTTGCTCTTGGGGTTATATTGCTTTTAATTCTCCCGTGTCTTTATGTTACGATAAACATTGATATACACGGTTTGTAATTTATGTGTTGTTATCGGGCTTTATATCTCTCCTTATATTTCAATGTCCCTCTTTCTGTTTCCTATAATCATTGTCATCCACAGTTAATACTCCATCCTATTTACTGCGATTTATACTCCAATTTCTATTTCAGAGCTTTGTCCCTTCATTTTTTTTCTTCTGGCGATTTGGAATCTCTTGTAATGGTCCAGAATTCGCAGATATAGGTTTCAGAATTAATGTTCTAAATAAGAAGGAACGTAATAGTACAATTTGATTTGTCAAATTACCAGATTCACTGAGAATAGAACTATCAAGAATATACTTTCTTGATATGTTCAGAAGTTAAGCAGAATGACAGAGTTATGTAACATGGCACATGATGACGTTATGATCTGTGAATCATCACGTCCCATTAGAAACTCAGCATGACTTACTGTAATATAATCACGTTGATCAAGTGTCATTATATTATACTAACTCATGCATCAGTTACTAACACTACTTCAAAACATTCATATTTTAAATTTCGAAAGTTTACAGAATATAGAAACTAATAGTTTCTATGTGATGTAATACTGATAGCACGACGAGATTAATGATTTCAGATGAGAATAGTTATAAAATATATCCAGAAATATGGAGGATATTTATAATGAAAGATACGATAATATCTCAGAATATCTAAGATCAGAGGATGATAGAAACTATTGTCTGCAAGGGTTTAGAGTAAGGAGCAAGATATTCACTAAAGACTTTAGCAGACATTGAATCATTTGGATTCTTTGAAGTCAAACTTATTCTTTGTCTTTCTTTATAGTTTCGTATAATCTGCTTTTCGGTACTAAATTTTCTATTGAATGTTTCCAATATAATGATACACAGGAAGCACGAAGAGGTATATAATTTCGGACGAGAATATTTATGAAAATATCCTCAGAAATATCGAAGATATTGATGATGATATTTTGGGATTTCTGAGTTCGATGGTTGATGGAGAAAGATTTTCCGCAAGATTTTAACATGACTTCGGAGCAAGATATTCTCTAAAGATTTCATTGGATCCAGAATTACCTGAATCCTTTGAATATAGGGTTTGGTCCTTGTATTTGTCCTTGTTCTCCTTCATGGGTAGCTAAATCTGTTTTTCAATACCCAATTTTCTATCGAGCATTCCTAATACTCCTTTCTTTATCATCAACTTTTGGCCGTTCAGACCATCTACTATTTTTCTGTTTCCTCTACATTTAATGCTATGATATCTGAATCATCGGTTATTAATCCAAAGTGGTTTCAGGAGAATTGTGTTTTTAGATGATTAAACGCTGATGGTAATATGGTGGAATATAAAAGGTTCTCTGGTAACAATAATAGAGCACGCGTATATATCAACGTTATAATAAGGTTGTTTCGTACGAAAAGTCGAAGTTGTCTTGCGGGAGCTGTGACAAAACTGGCTATCTCGAACAGCAGATGCAAAGTTATTTTCGGTAATAATAACGCTAATGGAATTAGCACAGCTACGTGTTAAACGTTTACTCAGGTTCCGAGTGTTTTCAGGTGCATAACTATATGCATCAATCTTTTCTCCCGTAAATGAAGTGCGGTTGGTTCATCCTCTCGATTGAGGTGTTTTCAAGAATCATGAAAGGTTTGAACGCAGAATATAATCGTGAAGATACAAATGATGTTTAAGACGAAATCAAGTGGCAACTTGAAGAATTGTTTAGTTTCATATATTATAATCAATATTTTAATTCATTTTAATTGTCCAATGTTATTAGTCCATAGTCGATAGTTCACAGTTGACAGTCCAATAATTCATATATAGTTTAATATATAATGTTCGAATTAATTAATACGTGTCGTGACCTGTATACGTCTCAGACTCGATCACAACTCAAAGTATATATATTATTGTAGAATCAACCTCAACCCTGTATAGAGAACTCGATCATTACTGCATATAGAGTGTCTATGGTGATTCCAAATAATATATATAGATGTGTCGATATGATATGTCAAAACCTTGTATACGTGTCCCGATATTTAAAGTGCGTAAAAAAATAAATAACAGAAATTTAAATGACGATAAATAAAGTGCGTAAAGTAAATAACAGAAATTAAATGACGATAAATAAAATTGCCAGAATGTAAATTGCGATAATTAAATTGCGATAAAAAAAATGTAATCAGTTAGCTAGGAACAATTAGCTAGGAACAGTTAGCGTGGATGCTTAACAAAATTTCTCATAGTTAATTTGTTTGTTTCTAACAAATTTTATTTTGTCAAATGTTTTCTTCATTATACCACTTGTTGGATTCTGATAAATCAAAATCCAAATATAAAATTGGATGAATATGGTTATTCTGTGGTGAACGGATTTGTATATCGGTGAATGTAAGTAGGATAGTATATGACTGTTGAAACAGATTCGAAGAACATACAATGTAACTTATTAATGTGAAATTTAAATATTCCTCGGGTATTACCTACCCGTTAAAATATTTTCACCATTAACAGTTTGTACAAGAGAATTTTTAATTACAATCTTTATGAAAACATATATACATATATATTTTCTTCAGATGTATTCATGGATTTAATGAGTTAATATGATATTAAACTCATTTGCTTTTCGGTTGGAACTAGAATAAATAATCTCTAAAACTTTAGAGATTACATATTCACCATGTCGAACGAAGATAAGTGAGGTAGAACGATACGTAGAATGAAGATCATACTCAAAGTATAGATGATGATATTGAAGCATGGATTGTTGATGGTACTGGTGCTGTTATTGATGGTACTGTTGGTGCCGGTGATGTTGATGAAGCTGGTACATTTTGCACCATATTCTCCGAATTGATTATTCGAGCACGAAGTTCGTTGACTTATTACTCCAGGATGATTATCGGTCAGAACGAGCGGATGAATAAGGTTCAGAATTGTGGATAGAATATAATCTTATCGAGTTACCCTGGAAATGAGACTGAAAATGGTGTCTCGAATAGGTTTGCCGGTAAACGCTTCAGGTTCATTGTTAAGAGGTGAATTCGGTTGGTGGAAGGGATTACCTTCTGCGCGTTTCCTTTAACTAAGTCGACTACGAACCCATCAAATGATTGATAATGGTTGATTGGTTGATTCATGCCGATGACGCTGTTTTCGGAGTTTAGGTGAACATCTATGTCGGAATAGCCGTCGGAATAACTATCGGAATAGCTATCGGAATCTGAGGGACTCGAACTTTTTGCAGGATTCATCTCGTACGATCAGATGAAGGATTTTTGATAAGAAATAGATTATAGGATGTAGATTAGTACTCTGCAATACATAATTTACATATGCATATATAATACTAAAATCCCATAAGTTACGGAGGAATCTACGAAAGTTGTCAGGCAAAGTTACAGTAATAGATACGCTAAGATATGAATTTTGTCTATACATTATTCATGCAGTCAATGCAGTAAAACGTGTCTAGACTAAGAATAATGAGCAGGTAATTTCCTAAGGATGGTAAGTAGGTGATTTTTGACAAAAACGAGAAGCAAAACTTTTGACATGCAGACACGGTCGAAGTCCAGACTCACTAATGCATCCTAACGACTATCAGTTAGACTCACTAATGCATGACCTGGTTCGCTAAGACCACCACTCTGATACCAACTGTAAAGACCCATCCTAATCCATCCGGACGAAGTCCATATCGATTATAAACGATTCACAATAGTTGATTACATCGCGAGGTACTTGACCTCTATATGATACATTTTATAAACATTGCATTCGTTTTTGAAAAGACAATCCTTCATTACAACGAAAATTGACGGCATGCATACCATTTCATAATATATCTAGCTATAATTGACTTAATAATAATCTTGATGAACTCAACGACTCGAATGCAACGTCTTTTGAAATATGCCATGAATGACTCCAAGCAATATCTTTAAAATGAGTAAATGCACAGCGGAAGATTTCTTTCATACCTGAGAATAAACATGCTTTAAAGTGTCAACCAAAAGGTTGGTGAGTTCATTAGTTTAACATAACTAGTCATTTCATAATTTTAATAGACCACAAGATTTCATATTTCCATTTCTCATAAACATACGTCCCATGCATAGAGACAAAAATAGCATTCATATGGATTGAACACCTGGTAACCGACATTCACAATATGTATATAAGAATATTCCCATCATTCCGGGATCCTCCTTCGGACATGATATAAATTTCGAAGTACTAAAGCATCCGGTACTTTGGATGGGGCTTGTTGGGCCTGATAGATCTATCTTTAGAATTCGCGTAAATTAGGGTGTCTGTTCCCTAATTCTTAGATTACCAGACTTAATAAAAAGGGCATATTCGATTAGATAATCCAACCATAGAATGTAGTTTCGATTACTTGTGTCTATTTCGTAAAGCATTTATAAAAACAGCGCATGTATTCTCATCCCAAAAATATAAAGGGTAAAAAGGCAAATGAAACTCTCCTAATGTATTTTGTAGTAAAAATACATATATCGACATTAAACAACTGAACAAATGCAGGGTTGTCCTCGGATTCACGAACCTAAAACATTTGTATATTTATTAATATTCTTATTTGTAATTGAACACATATATATGTATATATATATAAAAGTATTAGTTATATTATTTTTATGTTGATAGTATATATATGTTTTATATGTTCATTTTGTATATATATATATATATATATATATATATATATATATATATATATATATATATATATATAATGATATTAAGTTTTATTATGTTATATGTGTTAAATACATATATATTTATGTATGTATCTAATTTGTTTAACAAAACAGTAGTTCTAATATACTAAGTTAATATTAGTAAAAAAATAAATAATGATAATAACAATGATATTAATAATAGTACTTGTAACAATATAAATTTTATTGTTTTTTTAGATATGATATTATTGATTTACTTATAATAATAATAATAATTACTTTGTTAAAAATGACAATATTAATAAAGATATTGTTAATAATGATACCTTTGTTTAATAATAATAATAATAATAATAATACTAATTGTTACAAAAGTGATACTAGTACTAATATTAATGAGAAAAAAATGATAACTTGTATTATATTCCATAATAATAATAATAATAAGCCTTAATGATAACAATAATAACACTTATACTAATAATAATAGGATTCTTATTAAAAATGATACTATTAATAATTATACTACTTAAGATTAATACTTATAATAATAATAATTTTAGTATTAATCCTAGTTATATAGGTGCTAGAGCTTTTTTTTTTTTTTTTTTTTTTTTAAGGGTGGTATATATTTATATTCTACTATATATATATATATATATCCCTCTACATGGTATCTGTTTTGCCTATATAGATGTGTATTGCATCTCGTTATCTATGTGTTTTTATTTAGGATATATATAGGGTCCCGTGTATATGTTTGTATCTGTATTCTGTATGTATGTATCTATGCGTATATGTTTGTCTGTATCGGTACCTAGGTATATATTCCTATGATTGTATCTCTATGTATGCATGTTTAGGTATAGGTTTTTATACATGCTTATGTGTGTGTGGAAGCATATATATATATATATATATATATATATATATATATATATATATATATATATATATATATATATATATATATATATATATATATGTGGGTATGTGGGTGTGTGTGGGTGGGTGTGGGTGTGTGTGTGTGTGTGTTTTTTTTTTTTTGATTGTTTGCATGTTTACTGGAATTTACATATTACTGCGCATTATATTATTCATGCTATCTGTCATACTGCTGTGCATTACTGTTATATGTGTTTTCTTTTTGGCTACTTTGTATGGTTGCATCTTCCCACGCGCACATAACTCTTACAGGTACGTATGCCCGCATTATAGCATTTTAATGAGTTTTTCTTTTCCGGAGGTCCTTTAGGAAGCAATCTCTTGGCTCTCGAGTAGAGGGTGGGACGATCTTATCTAATCGCGGGTTCTATACCCGTAGGTGGAGTAGTGACTTCCCTCTAATCTAGGGTTCGAGGAATGATTGTCTACACTCCACCTCCCCCATATCCTACACTCGTGGGATTGGGTATTGTTGTTGTTGTTAGTATTAATCCTAGTGTATTTAATAACAATTATAATTATTAATAACAAACATAACAAATAACAACAATAATAATACTAATAATCATAATGATTATAATACTTCATGATAATAATAATAACAATAATACTAAGTGTAATAATAATGATAACAATCATCATAATAACAACTCTAATAATAATCTAATAATACTAATAATAATAATAATAATAATAATAATAATAATAATAATAATAATAATAATAATAATAATAATAATAATAATAATAATAATAATAATTAAAAATAAAAGAAGTGAAAATATACCCTTGAAATTTGTTTGTAAAAAGAAATGTCCCATATGGGACTCGAACCCGCGACCTTCTGCTATAACAAACACCCTCACGACCATCCTTCCAGCTCTGTCTTTCTGAATTTATTCTAACTTAAAATGTATTTAACTCGATTTAATTGTTCTTCATCTTCTTCAATTGAAAGTTCGATCAGACACCCATTTAATATAACAATAATCAATTCAAACATTTTTTTTTAAGATTCTCAAATTAAACAGAACGCCTGGGATTCCTTTAACTTGAATTATATAACAGCAAACAAAAAAAATATATATACTTTAATTAAAATAGTCGGTTTCTTGAGTTCAAGAACTCAATGTTTGATTTTGATTTTAAGACCATTATAAAAGAAACTTTATATATGAAATAGATTTCAAAAGACTCCTATAAACTATATGAATTCTCAATTTAACAGAAAACAACATACAGAATTCAAATTTCACGAGAAACCCAATTGTTGACTTTTTAAAAATAAACTTTGACTCTTAAATTTGAACTCAATAAACAAAATTGGAATTTAGAAACTTACAGATAGTTTGAAGTAGAGATTTCAAACATAACCGCATTTATACATTCTGAGATTTGATTAGGATTCGAGGGATGAAAAAAAATAAAGAACAGAGCAGAAACCGAGTTCTTCAGCTCTTTCTGACTAAATTTCATTATTTGGGATCTGTTAAGGGTGTTAGACATTTATCATTGGTAATGTGAAGTCGTTTGATATCTAAAATCAATTGGAACTATTTAATTTATAATCAATTAGTCGATGGAAAGATAATTGATGAGAAAAAAATATAAAATAAAAATAAATAAAAATTAGATTATGATGCCTAACAGATCATGGCTGTTAATGAGACATGTAGGTTCGATTAGTACCAGATCATAGTTACAAAACAAATTATTAAACAGGGTTGATGGTAACTTGTAACCATTTTGTACGAATTCTTTGTTTATATATATCTATAATTAATATTTATAACTAATAAATATAGTAATAATAATTATATTATAAATAATAATAATACAAATAAAGGTTATATTGATATTAATAATAAATATTAGTATTATTAATAATATTACATGAAAATATTAATAATAATGATAGTAATAATAATAATTATATTAATAATAATAATGTTACTATTAATGATAATAAATATATTATTGATAATATTGTGTTATTTTCTTATAATTATAATTATAATAATTCTAATGATATTAAGAATATTAATAAAGATATTTATAATATTAATTAATCATAATAACTTAAATTTATAATTTTTACTTCTAATTATAATAATATAATGAATTAGATATATCAATATTATATTAATGTTAATATTTATATTATACCAGTATTAATATTGAAAGTAGATATAATAATATAACATTTATATTTTAATCTGTACATAAATATTAATAATTATATAATACATTTATATATATTTAATGTTTAGTATTTATACCTTACACTATAATAATAATTATTTATAGAAATTATATATTTATAATAATATTATATGTATGTTTATATATTTTCATATGATAGTAATTTAATTATTTTATTTATTATTTTACATTTAATTCAAATGATTACAGTGTACTTTATTAATTCAACTATTGTATATACACTTACCTTTATATTTGTATATATGTATATATATATATATTTATATTTATATTTATATTTATTTACACACAATAGTTCGTGAATCGTTGAAAATAGTCAAAGGTTAATTGATTACATGAACACAGTTCTAAGTTTTCGAGACTCAACATTATAGATTTTGCTTATCGTCTCGGAAACATATAAAGATTAAAGTTTAAATTTGGTCGAAAATTCCCGGGTCATCACAAACCACAAACCACCTAGCACTCACCCCAAACAACCATCTAAACTAGGATCAATATTATTTCCTTTAAGACCAAGAACACCAAGACAAACCCATGAAACCGGCTCAAACTATTCCTGTTTTGTCACTTGATAAGCTGCAGCTGCTACTTCGCTTGATATTTTCTATTTCTATTCGATTCATCAGCTTACGAAGAAGCTGCACGTCTTTTGTTTGTTGTTCAGTCCCAACCCACCACCTGCATCTGTCCATACTATTGCTCATGCTGTGATTCTACTACTACTATGATAACGTTTATGTTTCAATGAACAAAGAGAACAACCTGCTGCATTTTTCTTCTTTTTCTCTTTCTTTCTTCCTCTTATTTTCCACTGTTATGAAATAATAATGATGAAGGGGTTGTCGGGTTGCATAAAAGAAAAAGAAACAACATTTCCAGCTGTAGGCTGCTAAAAAAAAGAAAGAAAAGAGATATCATGGATGGGTGCTTTAAGTGGAGCCCTTCTTCAATTCAAACCGTAAAACCTTGACTCCTTCACATTGGGCTTAAGAAATTGGGCTTGTAGACTAGCCTATTAGCACTTAAACCTAATTAGAAGTAACCTTGGACCCTGCAGCCCATGTATATCGCTGTACCATTCCTGTTTCATCTCCGTTTGAATAAAAATGATGAAATAAATTGATAATGCACAAGATAAGTATGATGACGGTTAAATGATGGTGTTTATGATCGAAGAAGACGAAGGTGACAAGTTTGTTATGATCGGGAAGATAAAGATGTGATGATGAAATGTGATACAGTGGAACAAGGAAGATGATGTTGTGTATGGTTATGCTCGATGATAATTATGATGGCGAGATAGATGAGATAGATGACGATGTATGATGATCACGTTGAGGATTGTGATCGACAATTACGTGATGTTGTTATGATTATGATGTTATGACTATGCTGATGATGATGATAGTAATGAAATAATGATGATGATTCATGAAGGATGGTTATGATGTTGTGTATGATGAGAATGATGTTATGTATGATGAGGGATAGTGATCACGATGATAAAAGTGATGATAACATATGATGATGATAATACCGAATAATGATGATGATGGTATATCTATTTTATCATTTTAGAATTATTATTTTTATTACTAGTGTTATTATTATTATTATTATTATTATTATTATTATTATTATTATTATTATTATTATTAGTAAAGGTATTATTATTAATATTATTAATATCGTTAACATTATTATTATCACAAATATTATTATTATTAACATATAACATTTTTATATATTTTTAGTAGTATTATCATTATTATTAATATTAAAAGTATTTTCATTTTTATTAACATTATTATTATTATTATTATTAGATTTATCATGATTTTTAGTATTATTTTTATCATTATTATTATTAGTATTATTAATACATCAAATAAAGATTTTTCTATATAAAAATATATTTATGACATAAACATGACTATATTAATATTTTTGTAATAAATATCAATTATCTAATTAAAGTATATAAAAATAAATATATCTAATGAGGTTATTAATGAAACGTTAAAATAACAACTATATCACTAATAATATGTAAATTTGTTCGATTACCAGTATATGTGTTAATATATATATATAAATGATATAGGTTCGTGAATCCGAGCTCAACCTTGCATTGTTCAGTTCTGTTGTATGCATATTTTTACTACAAAATATCATATCGTGAGTTTCATTTGCTCCCTTTTTAAATGCTTTTGCAATATATATTTTTGGGACTGAGAATATATGCACTGTTTTTATAAATGTTTAACGAAATAGACACAAGTACTTGAAACTACATTCTATGGTTGGATTATTAAACCGAATATCGCCCTTTTTAGTCTGGTAACCTAAGAATTAGGGAACAGACACCCTAATTGACGCGAATCCTAAAGATAGATTTATCGGGCCCAACAAGCCCCATCCGGGTTACTGATGCTTTAGTACTTTGATTTATTATATCCGATGAGAGTCCCTGAATGATGGGGATATTCTAGATGTATTTTTGTTAATGTCAGTTACCAGGTGTTCAATCCATATGAATGATTTTTATGCATATGGCTATATGCATGCATGATGTTTATGAGAAATGGAAATATGAAATCTTGTGGTCTATTAAAATTATGGAAATGATTGATTACGATAAACTATGAACTCACTAACCTTTTGATTGACACTTTAAAGCATGTTTATTCTCTGGTATGAAAGAAATCTTCCGATGTGCATTTGCTCATTTTAAGGATATTACATGGAGTCGTTCATGGCATATTTAGGACAGTACCTCGCAATGGAACCAAATATTGATGACTTCATCCAGATGGATTATGACGGGTCTCTACAGGTGGTATCAGAGCGGTGGTCTTAGCGAACCAGGTCTTGCATTAGTGAGTCTGATTGATAGTCGTTAGAATGCATTAGTAAGTCTGGACTTCGACCTTAGCTGCATGTTATAAGTTTTGCTTATCATTCCTAGTGGAAAATTCCTACTTATCATTCCTAAGTCTTGACACGTCTTCCTGCACTTATTGCGTAGATAGTGTATAGATAAATTCATATCTTAGCGTATCTATTTCGGTAAACTTTGCCTGATATCTTCCATAAATTTCTCTGTAATATAAGGGATCCTGGTACTATATATATCTATGCATATTATGCATTGAGAATATCATCCAACTATCAACTGCTGTCACTAAACTTTTCATACCAAAAATCTTTCTGTGATCGCGTAAGATGGACTCTACGAATCGACCAAGTTCCTCCAGCTCTGAAGACATCGTAAAATCAACTACCGTGATTTCTTTAGAAAGTGGGGATGGGTTCGCGAAATACTTACCCTATGGAGAAATGAAGAAGGTACTCCATATCACGAGCTGAATTTACCACCTAACGCCGGAGTACTCGATCCGCTTATCGTCGAACCTGTTCGCAATACCGTTTTCACTCTTTTCGCATGGATATTCTGCCTCGAAGGTCGAATCAATGTAGTTAAAGATAGTATTCATCCTCTACTCCGAATTCTAATCAGGTAGGATTATTAGAAGAAGTTAGAAGACTTCGAACTAAATATCAAGAATTGACAAACCTTACTGGAGAATGGGTAGAACTAATTCATAGACTCGAGCGTAAAGTAGAAACCCTGGAGGTGACGGTGTTCGATTTGGAAGCTAGGCTCGCATTTACTACACAGGTACCACAAGCAGTACCAACAACCACATCCGCACCGCAAACCTCAACTTCACAATCTGTTCCACAAGCATCAAGGTCGTACGCACCATAGATACCAAGGAGTACTAATAAACATCAACGATGAAGTATTGATTCATAACTTCATTGGAGAACTATTAGGCGGAGATTATGTAATCTCTAAAGTCTTAGAGATTTTTTATTCTAGCTTAAACCGAAAAGTAAATGAGATTAATATCATATTAACTTATTAAATCCATGATTACATCAGAAGAAAATATATATGTATATATGTTTTCATAAAGATTGTAATTAAAAATTATTTTGTACAAACTGTTAATGGTGAAAATATTTTAACGGGTATGTAATACCCGAGGAATATTTAGATTTCACATTAATAAGTTACACTGTACATTTTTCGAATCTGATTCAATAGTCATTTACTATCCTACTTACATCCACAGATTTACGTATCCGTTCACCGCAGAATAATCATTTTCATTCAAATTTCATATTTGGATTTTGACCTATCAGAATCTAACAAGTGGCATAATGAAGAAAACATTTGAAAAAATAAAATTTGTTAGAAACAAACAAATTAACTATGAAAATTTTTGTTAAGAATCCACGCTAACAAAATCCTAACTAACTGTTCCTAGCTAACTGTTAATTCCTTATTACAATTTATTTATCGCAATTTAATTATCGCAATTTCTTTATCGCAATTTTAATTCTCGCAATTTTATTTATCGTCATTTAATTTCTGTTATTTATTTTACGCACTTTAAATATCATCGTATAAATCGGGACACGTATACAATGTTTTGACATATCATATCGACGTCATCTATATATATTATTTGGAATAACCATAGACACTCTATATGCAATAATGCTCGAGTTAGCTATACAGGGATGAGGTTAATTCTCAAATAATATATATACTTTGAGTTGTGATCGAGTCTGAGACTTTTTTACAATGGGTCACGACACGTATTAATTAATTCGAATATTATATAGTAAACTATATATGAATTGTTGAAATACTAATTGTGGACTACTAATTGTGGACTAATAATATTGGACAATTAAAATGAATTAAAATATTGATTATAACATTTGAAACTAAACATTTCTTTAAGTTTACCATTTGATTTCATCTTAAACCTCATTTGTATTTTGATGATTACAATCTGCGTTCAACCCCTTCATGATTCTTGAAAACACCTCAATCTAGAGGATGAACCAACCGCACTTCATCTACGAAAGAAAAGATTGATGCATATAGTTATGCACCTGAAAACACTCGGAACTTGAGTAAACATTTAACACGTATCTGTGCTAGCTCCTTTGGCATTGCTACCGAAAATAACATTGCAATTCTTTTTCAAATTAGCCAATTTTGTCACAGCTCCAGCAAATCAGCTACAATTTTTCATTCGAATAAACCTTACTATAAAGACTACCCCTTCATCATCGTTACCGGAGAACCGTTTATATTCCACCGCATTAGCAGTAAACTTATCAGCAACTTCATTACTCATTAGCTTAAGTCTCTTCGAAAAACCATTATAGTTGTTCATTAAAACCCTATCATATACTCATCCACATCTTGTAACAAGAATTGCCATACCAATTACCGAGAATTAGCAATCAGTATTTTGAATCTCGCAACGTTTCTACATCAACTGTTATATGTATACATATAACCGTTATTTCTTAGAATTATGATCTTCCATTCTAAAATTCTGAAAAGCACCTAGTCTGCAAATTAATACTCGGAATGTTGAAAAAGCTGAATGAAGTAGCAGAAACTGTAGACAATCGTAAATGACCGTAACCGTCAGAAGTTTGATGATAAGGAATAGTATGTTGGCACAGCTCAGAAATGTTAGAACTGGAAAACGGATTGAGCAAACCATGGAGAAGGCTGTGGACAAATCACAAACTAAATATGCCTTCAAAGAATCCAAATGATTCAGTATCTATTGAAGTCATTAACGAATACCTTGCTCCTGACTCTAAACCTTTACGGGCAAATCTTCTTCATCATCCATCGATATTAAAAATTATAAGATATCATCGAATCTTTCATTATAAATATCCTCGTTATTTCTAATGATATTTTCATTCTTATCTGAAATTATTTACCTCTTCACACTATTTGTGTTACATCATAAAAGAAACTGTTTTAGTTTCTAATTCTAAAATCTTTGAGTTTAAAGTATGAATATTTTTGGAAGTAGTATTGGAAACTGATGCATGAGTTAGTATAATATAATGACACTTGATCAACGTGATTATATTACAGTAAGTCATGCTGAGTTTCTAATAGAATGTGATGATTCACAAATCATAATGTCATCATGTGCCATGTTACACGACTCTTACATTCTATCTAATATATAAACATATCAAGAACATAATTTCTTGATAGTTCTATCTTTTCTTTTGAATTATGGTAATTTAACCAATCAAGATTGTGCTATTACAATTTCTCCCTTAGAACATTAGCCATGTTCATTCGAAACTTCATACCTACGAATTCTGGACCATTATTCGCTTGACTTAAAATCGGGAAGAGAAAACAAGAGTATGGAACTCTAAAATATAAAGGAAACGAAGGGGAGTAAATTTATAGTGAAATATCAGAAAGAGCATCGAAACAGATTATCGCATTTAATTAAAGAAGATCCTATTTCCTTAAGTACCGGAGAATCAAATCTTATTACGGAAATTTTCTCTAAATCCCTTAAATACCGGAAATCAACCGTGACTACTTCACCAGACAAGATGAATCTGCACTTACTCATTTCACTCATTTGTGATAGCTTCATTCGTACTCTTCGAATAATCGAATTATTTTATCCATATTACTCAATGATGGTAAAACTCTATTTATCAACTCATATTCGTCATGAAAACATTTTTATTGTTAGCCTTAACCACCTCACTCAAATTTCGGGACGAAATTTCTTTAACGGGTAGGTACTGTGACGATCCGAAAAATTTCGACTAATTTTAAACCAAACTCTCGATACGATTTAATATTTTTGACACAATAAGCAAAGTCTGTAAGGTTGGGTCTCAAAAGGTTTGAACTGTTTCATATATTCAATTGACCTTCGACTGCTCTCGTCGATTCACAAACAATTAATTGTAAATAGATATGTGTGTATGTATATATAAATAATAATTCGAAATATAATTTGAAGTATTATATGTTGTTGTTATTAAAAATTAATAAAATAAAAATAGGATATTATAATAATTATTATTTAAAATATATCTCTATATATAAATAAAGTATATTAAAAAAATAAATATTAAATGATTGTAATACTTGTTTGATGTTCCGATTGATATTAAGCAAGTTAAATTCAAACTTATGTAATTTTAAAATAAACGGTGATACGAAAATGATTTCTATAAATTTAAGGCTTATTAAAAATGTACTTAGGAACTATTTGTTAAGTTTTAACACTTTTTATATTTTACCCAGAATTGAGAGGGACAGTTGATGTAATTTTTATTTAACAAAGTAAGGATCGAATTTTATACCATAATGACCAAAATAAATAAATATAGTTAATATAAAAATTTGGGATTTTTCTGTGAACTTTTGTCTGCCACTGAGTAACAACGGAGTACTAAATAATAGTCCATAAAAACTATCGGTAATTAGAATCCAAATATTGAGGCTGCATACTGTATGTGCACGATTTAATTCATTCATTGAATGTCTATTATTATTATATTATTATTTATATATTGATGAGATCGATTACTGTAATTGTATGTATATGTAATATGGATATATAATTATTGCATTGATCACATATCTCACCACCACTTCTTCTTATCTGGTTCTTCTACCATTTACAAACCCACTAGTGGTGACTCTTACATATACATACACTTCATAAACAAACACTTATGTGATCAACCATCGACACCATGAAAAACACCTTCTTTCTTATGAACTCTTCTCAAAACCTCCGCCACCTATACTACGTACAACCGCTCTCCATCACCAAGGTAAATCACCACATCTTCATCTTCATATATATACATATACATTCGGATGCACAGAACCAAGCCACAACCTTCGTGCAACACTCACCAAGTACACACCATGAAGACTACCTTACTCGATTATCACCTTTCTATATAATATACATATACATACTCAAATGGACACCACCATCGAAACCCTCCCAAAACCCATCACCAAGTTAAATGCGACGACTCGGAAAATTTCGACTAATTTTAAATCAAACTCTCGATACAATTTAATATTTTTGACACAATAAGTAAATTCTGTTAGGTTGAGTCTCAAAAATTTTAAACTGTTTCATATATTCGTTTAACCATCGACTGTTCCCGACGATTCATGAACAATTAATTGTAAATACATATGTGTGTGTGTGTGTATATATATATATATATATACATATATATATATATATATATATATATATATATATATATATATATATATATATATATATAAAAGGAAGTTGGAAATATAATTTAAAACATTACATGTCGTTGTTATTAAAAATTAATAAAATAAAAATAGGATATTATAATAATTATTATTTAAAAAGTATCTATATATATATATATATATATATATATATATATATATATATATATATATATATATATATATATATATATATATATATATATATATATATATATATATATATATATAGGGTTCGAAGTTATTTAGTAAATGACGGTAACACTCAATTATCATTCGATTGATAATAACATAAGTGCAGTAACAATGACATAAGTCGACTATCGAATGCCAAACAAATATCAACTAATTGATTGAATTGATTAATTCAATAATTCATTCAATTTGTCCATTAATTTATTCATTAAATTGACACCCATTCAATTCATTCACGGGTCTAATAGATTGTAACATAAACATAAAGGAGATTTAGATATCTTGACTTGTATACAAGTATACATATTACATTACTTCTACTTGAACCATCTCTTAATAAATATATATATTTACATATGATGCATCATCAACTCAATCCATCACCTCCTATTCTCTGCTACTACACGAAACCTCACCACAAAACACCACCGGAGACCAACATTAAAACCATTGAACCTTGCTTGACTTACTACTATAGCAACTGTTTCTTTTCCTGTTCACATCATACATCATCACCAAGAACAATATCAAACACTCTTTTTGTACAAATATGGAACATCATCAAACCATCATCTAACCATGAAGAACTACAAATTTCACACGTTCTATTTTTAAGATATTTTATAACTATTATTATAGTTATTTATTTATTCTCGTCGACATGCAAACAGAAACAAATAAGACAGCTGTGTTTTCAATTTTTTTCTTTCATTCATGAATATGATAAAATTATATGAGTATTATATGTACTCTTATCTTCATCTTCTGTTAATCATTCACTCATTAAACCCAACACTATTGAACTTAAAACCACCTTCACCCTCACTCAAAACTATTACACTCTCAAACAAACGATCACCAACCTCTACTGATATTTAACCTCATCGAACCTTCATCAATCTATCTGTTAATCTCCTTGCTTCTTAGATTACAAACGATCACCACCGAGCTGCGATTGTTCGATACAAGTATCATTTCCCTTTTATTGCTCTCTCCATTCCTCTCTCATACTCTGTCCGAAAACCCGTCACCCTAACCATCGCCACCTAACACCATGTTTAACCACCATCATTCATAAACTAACATCAAGCAAAACCCACTTCATTACTAATACTATTCGAGGGGTTATAACCTAATTAACTATTTCGACTGCTTGCTATTGTGTTCCTATTTTAAGTTCGATCAAGACCCAACCATCAACCCACGTCTTCCTCTCTCTCATCATTCCTCTCGTTTTAATCATGGTTTGAACAAAGGAATGATCATCACCTCACTATCTCAAACTACCACCTTCATGATCAAACACCGCCACTATCACCACTCTAATCACCACCATGACCACACCATCCTCATTTATCTCTTTTCTGCGTTGTTAGAAAAATGTTACAACCTTACGGCAACCATCATAACTAGTCACCACAAGGACCATCACCTTCATCATCTTTTTCTCTATATAGATATGTTCATACGTACACACCACCACCTCCAACAATCAAGCTAAACTGATGTACCTTTGATTCGATTATAAACTCAGCACACCACCAATATTAACGAGTTAATGAATACGTTACATAAAATAACTATAATGAGATATATTTCTGTTGCTACTATCGTGATATTTTTCCTTCTTCTACCGACCACCATAACCACTTCCTCTCCACCGGCTACTTGAACCATGTGAACCTGCAACCTTGTTGCTCGATTTCTTTCACTGTTGCTACTGCTACGATATCCAAATTCTTGTTGCTACTGCCTGACTTTATTTATTTATGGTGAAGGTTATCGATGGCATGATGATGATAAAGGTGGATGAAAACTGATAATGATTAGCCATCGATGATAATTAATAAAGTTTAGGACTAACCTGTTTGTTTTCTTTCTTTCTTTTACGAACTGCAAACCCCACTCCTTTTTAAATTTGGTCAACTCATTTGATTCACACAGCTGGACACTAAATCATCTTGGGCACTGTTTTACTTTTTTTTGGACTAAAGGGATATACAAGAAAACGTGTGGGTATCATTTATAATTTTTTTTGCCGATTCAATCATAAGGTATCAAATCGTTGGGTGCTTGTTTGCAACGTGGGTTGAGATCTTTTATGTTCTAAATGAGTCGTGGACTGAGTTTAAGTTTTGGGCCGAAGTGTCCAATTCCTGGTGAGCCAAATCCTTTTTCTCAGTTGGGCCGTAATTGTTAGCTTGGGCCGAAATACCTTGTTAATATTTAGGGCCACGTTTGTTATGAAGTTGGGCCAGAATAATTGCAATGATACATTTAGATATTGATAGAAATTGAACGACAATGATGTTTGTTAATACCTATTTCCTTATGAGGTAAGGATTAGTATGTTAGCACAATACTAGAAGTATCTACCTAAGAGTGAGGGAGTATTGCCGATTGATGTTTACCCTCGAGAAATAATCCCTGCAGACCCGGTTCACAAGTATAGAAACTTGTGGGGTGGCTTAATCAATCTTTTGTCCATTCAGCGTTAAGCTGTTTAGCCGGATGACTTCTAGTGAGAGAAAGTACTATGTGAGAGAGAAAGGTGGAATCCCTGCTCATAAGCTGTCAGAGTGTCTGAATGTGTAAAATGACGACCCAATGGGTCTATTTATAGTGATAGATCCGCCGGATTATTCAGGGACACGTGTCAGTTGATGATACGTTCTGTTATTCGTGATCCGAAATATGCGATGGACGTGACGTTCTCCGGTCAAGACTTAAGCGCTAGGCGGCCATCAGGGCTTATGCATGACAGAAGCAGCCTGCGGAGCGGAGAACGCTTGACGGACAGTCTCATAAACTGTTATTCTCAGTGTTCCTGATGCTAATTTCATGCGAATATTGTGCCTTTATGTGTGTATACAATACGATACACCATTAAGTCCCCCAGTTTAATGACTTAAGCATTTAAAAAAGGATTAAGTGGTTAAACTTCTGCTAACGCATGCCAAACAAGTCTTCACATTTGCCATTTGCATCGGGGAAAACATTATTGATAATGATGACAGACGAATTTTACTGACATTGTGATGATTACTTTTAAATGGTTGATATTCTTCACGCGCCACCAGCTGTAAAAAGCGTTTCTTCATACCCCACTTTTAAACTTGCCCATACACGTGTCACGATCATGTCCATAAAAAATACATTGATGAATCTCTATATAAACCGTCATAACCTTTTACTTTCACTTTTTTTACCTTTGTTCAAGATCCAAAAAGCAAATTTCTGCCCAAATCTTCATCGCTTTCTTCAAGCTTTACTTTCAACTTTTTAAGTTTTTTCATCTTTCAAGGTCAGTTGCACTTTTACCTTGCTGTTATTTCTTATTCACTTTTTCTGTTCATATTATTACCATGGCTTCTGTGTCGAGTACTGGCCAAGAGAACGTGGAGCTTTCTTCTTCAGAAACAACCAACCTTTCCAAGGTTAGCACGATAGCATCATTATTATCGGACAACCATTTTGATGGCTTGAAGATTGCTTTTCATCATCTAAACCAATACAGTCCTACACTTCCTACTGGCAATCAAAGGGCCAACAAACCTCCTGCTGGAAAAATTATTTTGTATGCTTTACAACTTACTTACGGCAACCTCCGTGTTCCTTTTACTAAATTTCTTCTCCGTATCCTTAGATACTATAGAGCCTGCCTGAGCCAAATCCATCCCCACAGACTTCAAAAAATTATCCTTTTTGAAATGTATTGCAATGCCAGCAATATTAAGCCTCACCTTAAAGTTTTTATCTCTCTTTTTAGAATTCGAACGATTAGTCATTGCTGGCTTACCATTGACAATAAACGAAATACATATTTTGTTGGGAAAAATAAAGTTTCAAACTTGAAGGACTGGAAGAGTCCATTTTTCTTTATTGACGAAGGAGTTAGTCCAGAAGAGTTTGTCGTTGTCCAAAAATGGAAGTCCATAGATGCTGGCGTAGGAAAGGCCGATAAGGTAACCGCCGCGGAGAAGTAAATAGTGAATCATCTTAAAGCTCTCCGCCTTCTGCCCAGATCATATGAGAAGTATGAGGGGATTCTTGTACTGTGTAAAGTGAGCCAAGAATGGCCAAGTAATTCTGTGCCAGTACTCCGCCAGAAAAACCAGGGTTGGATGTGATATGATCATCCTAACATATATATTTATCTATCTTTTTTATGTCATTATTGCTTATGTTTGTTATTTTTGCCCTTGTTTAATTTTTGCAGAAAATTCCGAGATGCTTATCCGTTCTGCTATCTTATCCCTCGACCTTGAGGATGATGTGGAGATCACTGCTCGTGATAAAACCCCTGCCGAGATAGAGGCAGAAAGGGTTGCTACTGAAGCTAAGGCTACCGCTGCTGCTGCTAACGCTGAAAAGGAAGGGGAAGCAGCGGTAGTAGCTTTGACAGTGAGTCTGAGTCTGAGCAGACCGATACTGAGCGGACGCGGAGGACACCACCGAGCAGGAAACTAGCTCAGTTGATATTACTGGTGAAACAAACCCTAGCCCTCTGGCAATCAAAAAGACACGCAAGAAGAGTATAGGATCAAAAAGGGCAAAAGATGCTGAGGGAAGCCCGAAGCTAAATCGCCGAAGAAGTATGCCAACATTACCTTTTCTTGATATTGCATATATCTTTGCTCATAACTGTTATGTTTGCTAACTTATTTATGTTAGTGGTTATTAGCAGATTCTGATGATAGCCAAGGAAAGGCTACTGAAGGTGGTCAGCATAGGACGGTGGAGAACCTCGAAAGTCAAGAGGATGAAATTTTGAAGACTCCTGACCGGAATTTCGCCCTATTTAATGAAGCTGAATTTCAGGAGCTGAGGCCGGAAGGCGACACTTCTTATCATTCTCTACCTCCCAGTACCACTATCCCTGCTGTCACATCATTAAATGTTCCTGTACCACCAATGCCTGCTCATTTGGGCGTGCTGCAGGCGTTTATTGGTAACCCTGCCACTAAGTGCAATGATCTTTTGACTCTTCTTCAGGTAACAATGATAAAACAACTTGTGCTAACAATTTATTTATGTGAATTGCATATTTTGATCATAACATTCTTCTTTCACAGGGTTGTGCTATCCCTGAGCTAAATCCCCACTTTGCCGCTCTCCGTTCTGAACAACTTAGGCAGTCAACTGCTGCATCTGCTATGTTGTTCATGAATCGTCTAAGAAATGCTCTTCAATTGCAGCAGTATCAAGAGTCAATTCTTGCATTAGCCCGTACTAAAATTGCTGAAGGTGCAAATGCTCGCAAAAGAGCTATTGAGGCTGAACGTGCCTTGACCAGCATGCAAGAAGTGTTAAAGGCTAGAGAAGTTGAGGTGAAAATTGCTCAAGATGCTGCTGTTACTCTGCAAGAGGAGAAAGATAGAGTGGAGGAAGTTGAAAGAAAGAAGGTTGAGGATGAGCGATTGAAGGTTAGTGATCTAGAGAATCAGCTGAATGCTGAAAAGGAAAAGTCTGCTAAACTTCTCTGCAGGGCGGAGGCTGGTGAGGGTAACTTTGCTGAGTTGAAAAAGGGTATACCAGGGTTGATAGCTAAGGTTCTTGGATCCCATCTTGTTGGGACTCCTTATAATGACTATGTGGATGCTGTTATCGCCCATTCTATTTCTGATGTTACCGACAAGGTAACCAAACGCCTTTCCCCAAACCAGTCTCTTCCAGCTGCCATTGCTAATCTGATGCGTCCTGGAACTCTTGAGAGAGTCAATGAGATAAAGGACAAACTGACAAACCTCAAGATTGATGTGTTTGATGATGTGTGCAGTAGGGAAGAATCATCCGCCAAGGATGTCCTTGATGTGAAATTTACATGAATTTTGTAACATTTTCTGAACAGTGTCTGTAATAAACCTTTCTACTTTTTATGCTAATAACACATGCTACTTTTATGATGATATTTGTCTTTATGCTTATTACAAACATTTTGATGTTTTCTTGCTAAAATAAATCTGCTATGCACTAAGCATATGATAGATTTTCCATGTTTAATTGCATATACATAACTGAATAAGACATACTGAAAAGTGTTTGATGTAATTCTTATGAAGATGCTTTGCATTGTTAACTTCTCCTGAATTAATAACATATCGAATATTAAAATTTTACTTTTACAAGTATCATGTCTTCAAATAATTTGTAGGACATCAAAGTCTATTATATGCTTTCCGTCATAAAATTAATGAGGAATAGTCATGAAGTATTTTTGAAGAGTGGTTATGAATGAATTGTGACAACCCGGAAATTTCCAACCAAATTTAAACTTTAATCTTTATATGTTTCCGACACGATAAGCAATATTTGTTAAGTTAAATTTCAAGAATTTTAAACTATGTTCATACATTCATTCAACCTCGACCAAGTTTCAACGATTCACGAACCATTAAACGAATATGATTATATATGTATATGTGTATATATATTATAACTTGAAACGTAAACAAAATATTAGATTAAATACTTTATATGATTGTATCTGTTTCAAAATGTTTATCAATGGAATTAGAAGATAAGATCAAATGATTGAATTATCAGATATATTGAATTATGATTACAAGTCTCTGTTGAAAGGCCCACGTTGATTTGAGAAATCTTTTCATTTTAACAATATTCGGAAAATGGTAAAGTGATTTATAAATATGAACAAATTGTCAATCATTGAGAACTAGACAAAGGATAGTGGAAGATTGAATCTCATAAAGACTCGATTGATCTATTTAGTTTCAAACGTACAAAAACGTTTTCAGTTTAAAAAGAACTTTATTATTAAAACGTATATAACTTTTATAAATATCTAGAACCACTTTTGACAACTCATTACTTAACTAGTATGATAAAGATAACGATATTTATATTTTATTTTATTAAATATATATAACGATTTAAATTAATATTATATATATTTATACGCGTATTATACGTACATAGTTTTATACTTTTACTATAATTAAACTTAAACTTTACCTTTACTTTATTTTTACTTTACTTTAACTTTAATAATTCATACTTTAATAATTCACTTTAATAATTCATACTTTAATAATTTACTTTAATAATTCATACTTTAATAATTCACTTTAATAATTCATACTTTAATAATTCACTTTAATAATTCATACTTTAATAATTCACTTTAATAATTCAAAAATCTATTATAAATAGAATTCAATAGGTTTCATTATTTCATAGAAACTTGAAAATAATTTTCTCTAAACTCTCTCAATCGATTTACATATATATATTTACCCCGTATTATCTCAAGATATTATTAGTATACATAAAATATTACGACGGAGTGCTGTCCGAGTGATTTCGAAGTTGTTTTTTTCGAGTGGGATAGGATTAAAGAAATTATGGGTTATAGCTATGGAGGTGATTGAGTATGGTTCATGGGTATGCTCGTGAGGTCAATATAGTGTTTATCATCTTCGTTGCTTTTACGTACCTTTCCTGCAATATTGAATCTCAATATTGATATGTGAGTACTCATAATTTAATTTTTACATACTAATAGTGTATCCCTGACTAGTGCTCGAGTATATAGGATTATGCATGCTTGTACTTTTGATATTGCCATTAGATAGGTTATGTTGATTCCTGAATTAGTTACATATACGATTGAGATAAGGTATAAGTATGCATGTCGTTGGAAAGCTAGCGAAAAATAGTTGAATTTTGGTTTAAGAATCACTTGAATCCAAGTAACGGTTAGAAAGTTATGAAATAAACAAATTGCATAATTAATTTCGTAATTAAAATTGCTGATGATAATTAGTGAACTAATTTTATGGGTTAAAAAAGTGGTTATTTAGATTCTACTCGTCGAGTAGATGAATTTTTATATAAAGCACGTCTCGTTTCGTTGAACGGTTGTCAAGTTATGGACAAAAGAAGTTTTGCAAATTTTGATGAAATGTCGAAACGGGAACTGAAATTCTCGCTGATCTGCGTTGTTTCATATATAAAAAAAAAATACCACTGAATTCTTTGCTGTAAGGTCTAACAAACGACTCTGGCCGTTTGTCAATTCGAGTCTCGACGATTTTTCTAAAAATCATCAAAGTTGACAGTTTGGTCACATTTTAAAATTCTAAAAAGAGCTGAAACTTTTTTATTTAAAAATGTCAGTTTTGTATCAGTTGTCATGCTCGGCCTGAAATGTGTTCACTCTTGCCAAAAATCATGTTATATCTTTGTGGTAACGAGAATTTGTAGGCTTTGACCGTTTGTCAATACGAGTTTTGAGGAATTTTCTAAAAATCTCCAAAGTAGGCTACTAGGTCACTTTTGTAAATTTATTAAAGCTGAAAAATTAACTTTGAAATGCCGAAAACGCGTTGGCAACTACGAGTTGTCTAGGTTTAGTTTACTTCTGTAATATTTATGCTTAATCTTTTTGGTAATGTGTAAATTTTATCTTTGGCCGTTTATCAATCGGAGTTCCGATAATTTTTCTAAAAATAGCTGAAGTGGCCCGTTTAGTCATGTTTGACCGAAAATCATTTTTGTATAAGTTATTATATATTTGCATGCGACCTCATTTTTACTTTGACCTTTGACTTTTGACTTTAACCTTTGACTTTTCAGTTAACTTTTTGTGTTGATTTTCTCTAAAAAAAAAAAAAACCTAAAATACTATTTTATGATTATGAAACCATTTGTGTTACGTTGTTTCACACGTCACCTTTTACTAGAATCTTAATTGAGCATGAGTAATATAACATGTTACTATACTGTAGAGTCAGACTCGAGCTATAGGATAGGATTACACTATGACCTAACCTAAATTGCTATACAAATATTGACCAACATATAAATATATATAATTAATATAGGTTCGTGAATCCGAGGCCAACCTTGCACTTGTTCAATGACGTTATATGTATTTTTACTACGAAATACAGTATGGTGAGTTTCATTTGCCTTTTTACCCTTTATATTTTTGGGACTGAGAATACATGCGCTTTTATAAATGTTTTGACGAAATAGACACAAGTAATTGAAACTACATTCTATGGTTGAATTATCGAAATCGAATATACCCCTTTTTATTAAAGTCTGGTAATCTAAGAATTAGGGAACAGACACCCTAATTGACGCGAATCCTAAAGATAGATCTATTGGGCCTAACAAACCCCATCCAAAGTACCGGATGCTTTAGTACTTCGAAATTTATATCATGTCCGAAGGAGGATCCCGGAATGATAGGGGATATTCTTATATATATCTAGTTAATGTCGGTTACCAGGTGTTCACCATATGAATGATTGTTTTTGTCTCTATGCATGGGACGTATATTTATGAGAACTGGAAATGAAATTCTTGTGGTCTATTAAAATGATGGAAATAAATGATTATGATAAACTAATGAACTCACCAACCTTTTGGTTAACACTTTAAAGCATGTTTATTCTCAGGTGTTAAAGAAATCTTCCGCTGTGCATTTGCTCATTTTAAAGATATTACTTGGAGTCTTCAATAGCATATTTCGAAGAACGTTGCATTCGAGTCATTGAGTTCATCAAAGATTATTATTAAATCAATTTATAGTTGGATAGTGGATATTATGAAATGGTATGCATGCCTGTCAATTTTCGATGTAAAGAAAGATTGTCTTTTAAAAACGAATGCAATGTTTGTAAAATGTATCATATAGAGGTTAAATACCTCGCAATGTAATCAACTATTGTGAATCGTTTATAATGTATATGAACGGGTCCTTTCAGTTGGTATCAGAGCGGTGGTCTTAGCGAACCAGGTCTGCATTAGTGTGTCTAACAGATAAGTCGATAGGATGCATTAGTGAGTCTGGACTTCGACCGTGTCTGCATGTCAATAGTTTTGCTTATCATTTTGTGTCAAAAATTAACTACTTATCATCCTCAGGAAATTACCTGCTTATCATTTTTAGTCCAAGACACGTCTTGCTGCATTGATTGCATGAATAGTGTATAGACAAAAATTCATATCTTAGCGTATCTGCTAAATCATATCTTATCGTATCTATTACTGTAAACGTTGCCTGATATATCCAGTAAATTCCTCCGTAATTTACGAAATCTTTTGTTCTATATATATGGATATTCTATGTAATTAGAATACCATCCGATAACCGAAAATCATTTCATATCGAAAAAAAAAAAATCCTTATTCAATCGTACGAAATGGAATTCATCATTAATTCAAGTTCCTCGGATTTCGAAATGGAATCCCACTCCAGCTCCGAAAGCAGTGTGACCGGAATAGATCAACCAATCAGTCATCACCTATTCTGGATGAATTGGGGATGGGTTCGTAGCCTCCTCAATCATTGGAGACAAGAAGAAGGTGATCCCTTCCATCCACCACATTTCCCTCTTGACGAAGAACCTGAAGCACTTACCGGCGAACCTGTCCGAAACACCATTTTCTCGCTCATTTCCAGAGTATCTCGTCACGATTATATATTACATCAAATTTTAGATTTTATTTATCCGCTCGTCCGAACCGACAATCACCCCGGTGTAATAGAAGAAGTCAACGAGCTTCGCGCTCGGGTAGTGGCTTTGGAGAATATGGTGCAGAGATTACAAACACCAGCAGCAGCATCAGCAGCATAACCAGTAACACCATCATCAACGCCAATAGTACCATTACCACCCCAACCACAACCACGTCGTAAACCTCAACTTTACACTCTGTTCCACGAGCACCAATGTCATACGCCCTGTAGATACCAAGGAATACCAACAACAATAACCGACGAAGTATTAATTCATAACTTCATTGGAGAAACATTCCGCGCAGATTATGTAATCTCTAAAGTCTTAGAGATTATCTAATCTAGCCCTAACCATAAATCAGTTAAGCGAACCAAAATGATAGAAGGAAGAGTAGAAACCCTGACAAAAATGGGGTGTGATTAACAAGCTAAACTTGTTTTACCAACAGCATCAATAGTACCGTCAGCTTCACGAGCATCATCAGTACAGTCAACATCAGAATCAACAACACCTATAACATCACAAACTCCGTCAGCTCAAGAATCACTATGGACATCATTACGAATCAATAACCCGTATATTGTATTAACGAGTTATGAAGAATTAACTCATTCCGTTTGAAGAAATTATATGTATATTTTATATATTTTGAAATAAAAATAAATCTTTCCGTGCTAAGCTATTGTGTGTGAATCTTAACTACTCGGTTAATTCATATTACAAATATGCAATAATGTACGTCCTTCGGCCGCAACTTAACCAGCGTTAACTACAATCTCTGTCACAATTCAACAAATTCCAATTCATAATAAATCAAGTATATATTTGATTTTACACTTTCATCATCGATGTACCCGAAACTTTTCAGATAACATCATTCGTACTTTGCGAAATTCACAAGAAATCCACGAACCGAACATCATACATCAACAAATAACGAAGTATTGATTCATAATTTCAATGTCATTAAAAAAATACTGCGTAAAAGTTATGTACTTTTTAAAGCCTTTAGGGATTACTCAATTCTAGTTTCAACCGTAAATCAAATGAGTTTAATTTAACATTAACTCATTAAATCTATGTTACATTTGAAGAAAATATACATATATATATTTTCATAAAGACTGTAATAAAATTCTTTTGTACAAAATATTAATTGTGAAATTTTTTTAACGGGTAGGTAATACCCGAGTGATATATAAATTCACAATTAATATATTACATTCTTCGAATCTGATTCAACAAATCATCCATTATACTCCCTACTTTCACAACAATATACATTCTTTTATAGAAATCAAAACAACCATACTCATTCAAAATTTAATTACATATTCTGATTTTGAAATCTCAAAATTCAACTTGAGATATGACCAAAATCATCACTCTTAGATCCTTACATCTTTCACAAGCTACATTTTGACTTCAAAACTGTGTTAGAACATCAAATATATGTTAACGATTACAATCTGTGTTCAAACCCTTCAAAAATTTCTGAAGACACTTCGAATGATGAGCAATCGAGATGATGATCCAACCACATGTTACCCACAGTTATGTACCCGAAAAACTCTTGAAACCAAAGTAAAAGTTTAAACAACGTATCCGCGTCAGATTCTTTAGCATTTATTAGCAAAAATAACTTTGCGACTCCTATTCAAAGTAGCCAGTTTTGTCACAGCTCCAGCAAGTCAACTTCGACTTTTCAGTCAGACTAACCTTATTATAACCTTGAGATATACACCATCGTTACCAGGGAACCTTTTACATTCCACCACATTATTAACAGATGTATCAACAACTTCATTACCCTTTGACTTTAGCCTCTCCAAAAAGTCATTATAATTATTCATTGAAACCCCATCATTTACTCATTCGCATCTTGTAATGAGAATTTCCATACGAATCATTGGGAATTAGCAATCAGTATTTTGAAATCTCGCAGCATGTCTACGCCAACAGTTATATGTGTATATATAACGTCTATCTTCTGGACTTAATTTGAATGTGAAGATTCTGAAAAACACTTCGAACTACGAATTGGTTCTCCAAAAATGGAAAAATACTGATGAAGCACCAAAAAAACTATAAACGACCTTAACAGTAAAAGTTTGATGATAATGAATAGGTGTGCTGGCAAAGCGCAGAAAAAGAGAAGTCTTGGAACTGGAAAACGGATTGAGTAAAGTAGGAAGGAGGCTGTGGACAAATTACAAAGACTGAACCTGACTTCAAAGGATCCAAATAATTCAGTATCTGCTGAAGTCATTAACGAATACCTTGCTCATGACTCTAAACCCCTGCGGACAATATTCTTCATCATCCTCTGATATTAGAAATTCTAAAATATCATCATATCTTTCATTATAAATATCCTCCATATTTCTGAAGATATTTTCTTAATTTTTCTTATTTGAAATCATTTACCTCTTCGCGCTATCTGTATTACATCATAAAAGAAACTATTTTCGTTTCTAAATTCTGAAACATTCAAGTTTAAAATAGGAATATTTTGAAGTAGTGTTGGGAACTGAAGTATGAATTAGTATAATATAATGACACTTGATCAATGTGATTATATTACAGAAAGTCATGCTGAGTTTCTAAATGGAACGTGATGATTCACAGATCATAACATCATCATGTGCCATGTTATACAACTCTTGTATTCTATTTAACCTCTAAAATATCAAGAAAATATTTCTTGATGATTCGGCCTTTTCCAAGGTATTTTAGTAATTTGACAAGTCAAGATTGTGCCATCACAATTTCCTTCCTAGAACATTAACAATGTTCATTTCAAAATTCATATCTGTGAATTCTGAACCATTACAAGCGGTGCTTAATCGCAAGAAGAAGAAACGAAAGGACAAAACTCCGAAATAGAAATTGGGGTATAAATTGCAGCAAATAAAAGAGAGCATTAACTGTTAATGATAATGATTATAGAAGACAAAAGCAGAGACTTTGAAATATAAGGGAACATATAAAGCCCAACAACAAACCAGAAATTATAAACCATATATATCGATGCATATAGCAATATAAAGACACGGGAGAACTAGGAACACTATAAACCCAAGAGTATAGTAGAAGTAAATAGATTCTTCCGGCGGTAGATGAAAAAAAGAAGAATGACCGATATGAAAGTTAGAAGTATATCGAGAATCAGAACTGGATGGAGCATATTGATGAATACTTTAAAATATGAGTTGAGGGGGAAAGAATAGAAGGTGATGAAACATGACTAGGAACTTAGAAATCAACAGATTTAACTCACACAATGGCAGAATAAGTGAATCAACCCCTCTAGTGAATAGGTTAAGTTTTTTTTTGATTAATTTAGTCAAACCACAACTAAATCAAGTGTGATTAGATCAACACCTAGAGCTATTATTCACCACCTGGGTGATTTGGACTGAGAGAGAATCGAAGGAGCTCACTAGATCTGAGTGTGTGTAACAAATGAGAAGCTTAACCTAAAATGAAGAACATAAGACTTTATATACCCCTGCTGTTGACACACCCATATGATTCATTCATCACACGTACGAGTTGGCTTCATCAACCGTACGGGTGATCACTCACTCGTGTCTTATCATTTAGGTTGTAATTGTGACTTAGCTCAGCATCAACCATGCGTATGAGCCTGTCAGCCGTACTAGTGAGGCTTTACTCGTACGTCTGACTAAGTCTAACATAGTCAAACATCTAAATCTCGTTCCTGCATTTCCTGTAACCACATACAAATACGGATAGGATAATAACGAGCAATCATGGTGGCCTGTAAACTGTTGTACCTGCAATGGACGTGGGTAGATGTCTAGGGACTTGCATAAAATGCATCAACAGATGGTGTGAGTTGTAAGGAAATGAAGCAGGTGAATTTATAAGAAAATCTCCGACAGAACAATTAAAATGGACGATCGCATTTAAAGCGGATCCTAATTCCCTTGATTACCGGAGAGTCAAATCTTATTAAGAAGATTTTCTTCAAATCCCTTAAAATCTGGGAATCAATCATATCTATGTCAAATGATAAGATGAATCTACACTTACTCATTTCACTCTTCTATGTTACCTTCATTCGTACTCTTCATATAAATGGATTGTTTATCCAAAGTATTCGCTGATGATAAAACTCTAATTTTCAGCACGTATGCATCATGAAAACGTACTTATTATCATTCACGACCTTTCCACTCAAATTTCGGGACGAAATTTCTTTAACGGGTAGGTACTGTGACAACCCGGAAATTTCCAACCAAATTTAAACTTTAATCTTTATATGTTTCCGACACGATAAGCAATATTTGTTAAGTTAAATTTTAAGAATTTTAAACTATGTTCATACATTCATTCAACCTCGACCAAGTTTCAACGATTCACGAACCATTAAACGAATATGATTATATATGTATATGTGTATATATATTATAACTTGAAACGTAAACAAAATATTAGATTAAATACTTTATATGATTGTATCTGTTTCAAAATGTTTATCAATGGAATTAGAAGATAAGATCAAATGATTGAATTATCAGATATATTGAATTATGATTACAAGTCTCTGTTGAAAGGCCCACGTTGATTTGAGAAATCTTTTCATTTTAACAATATTCGGAAAATGGTAAAGTGATTTATAAATATGAACAAATTGTCAATCATTGAGAACTAGACAAAGGATAGTGGAAGATTGAATCTGATAAAGACTCGATTGATCTATTTAGTTTCAAACGTACAAAAACGTTTTCAGTTTAAAAAGAACTTTATTATTAAAACGTATATAACTTTTATAAATATCTAGAACCACTTTTGACAACTCATTACTTAACTAGTATGATAAAGATAACGATATTTATATTTTATTTTATTAAATATATATAACGATTTAAATTAATATTATATATATTTATACGCGTATTATACGTACATAGTTTTATACTTTTACTATAATTAAACTTAAACTTTACCTTTACTTTATTTTTACTTTACTTTAACTTTAATAATTCATACTTTAATAATTCACTTTAATAATTCATACTTTAATAATTTACTTTAATAATTCATACTTTAATAATTCACTTTAATAATTCATACTTTAATAATTCACTTTAATAATTCATACTTTAATAATTCACTTTAATAATTCAAAAATCTATTATAAATAGAATTCAATAGGTTTCATTATTTCATAGAAACTTGAAAATAGTTTTCTCTAAACTCTCTCAATCGATTTACATATATATATTTACCCCGTATTATCTCAAGATATTATTAGTATACATAAAATATTACGACGGAGTGCTGTCCGAGTGATTTCGAAGTTGTTTTTTTCGAGTGGGATAGGATTAAAGAAATTATGGGTTATAGCTATGGAGGTGATTGAGTATGGTTCATGGGTATGCTCGTGAGGTCAATATAGTGTTTATCATCTTCGTTGCTTTTACGTACCTTTCCTGCAATATTGAATCTCAATATTGATATGTGAGTACTCATAATTTAATTTTTACATACTAATAGTGTATCCCTGACTAGTGCTCGAGTATATAGGATTATGCATGCTTGTACTTTTGATATTGCCATTAGATAGGTTATGTTGATTCCTGAATTAGTTACATATACGATTGAGATAAGGTATAAGTATGCATGTCGTTGGAAAGCTAGCGAAAAATAGTTGAATTTTGGTTTAAGAATCACTTGAATCCAAGTAACGGTTAGAAAGTTATGAAATAAACAAATTGCATAATTAATTTCGTAATTAAAATTGCTGATGATAATTAGTGAACTAATTTTATGGGTTAAAAAAAGTGGTTATTTAGATTCTACTCGTCGAGTAGATGAATTTTCATATAAAGCACGTCTCGTTTCGTTGAACGGTTGTCAAGTTATGGACAAAAGAAGTTTTGCAAATTTTGATGAAATGTCGAAACGGGAACTGAAATTCTCGCTGATCTGCGTTGTTTCATATATAAAAAAAAATACCACTGAATTCTTTGATGTAAGGTCTAACAAACGACTCTGGCCGTTTGTCAATTCGAGTCTCGACGATTTTTCTAAAAATCATCAAAGTTGACAGTTTGGTCACATTTTAAAATTCTAAAAAGAGCTGAAACTTTTTTATTTAAAAATGTCAGTTTTGTATCAGTTGTCATGCTCGGCCTGAAATGTGTTTACTCTTGCCAAAAATCATGTTATATCTTTGTGGTAACGAGAATTTGTAGGCTTTGACCGTTTGTCAATACGAGTTTTGAGGAATTTTCTAAAAATCTCCAAAGTAGGCTACTCGGTCACTTTTGTAAATTTATTAAAGCTGAAAAATTAACTTTGAAATGCCGAAAACGCGTTGGCAACTACGAGTTGTCTAGGTTTAGTTTACTTCTGTAATATTTATGCTTAATCTTTTTGGTAATGTGTAAATTTTATCTTTGGCCGTTTATCAATCGGAGTTCCGATAATTTTTCTAAAAATAGCTGAAGTGGCCCGTTTAGTCATGTTTGACCGAAAATCATTTTTGTATAAGTTATTATATATTTGCATGCGACCTCATTTTTACTTTGACCTTTGACTTTTGACTTTAACCTTTGACTTTAACCTTTGACTTTTCAGTTAACTTTTTGTGTTGATTTTCTCTAAAAAAAAAAAAAACCTAAAATACTATTTTATGATTATGAAACCATTTGTGTTACGTTGTTTCACACGTCACCTTTTACTAGAATCTTAATTGAGCATAAGTAATATAACATGTTACTATACTGTAGAGTCAGACTCCAGCTATAGGATAGGATTACACTATGACCTAACCTAAATTGCTATACAAATATTGACCAACATATAAATATATATAATTAATATAGGTTCGTGAATCCGAGGCCAACCTTGCACTTGTTCAATGACGTTATATGTATTTTTACTACGAAATACAGTATGGTGAGTTTCATTTGCCTTTTTACCCTTTATATTTTTGGGACTGAGAATACATGCGCTTTTATAAATGTTTTGACGAAATAGACACAAGTAATTGAAACTACATTCTATGGTTGAATTATCGAAATCGAATATACCCCTTTTTATTAAAGTCTGGTAATCTAATAATTAGGGAACAGACACCCTAATTGACGCGAATCCTAAAGATAGATCTATTGGGCCTAACAAACCCCATCCAAAGTACCGGATGCTTTAGTACTTCGAAATTTATATCATGTCCGAAGGAGGATCCCGGAATGATAGGGGATATTCTTATATGTATCTAGTTAATGTCGGTTACCAGGTGTTCACCATATGAATGATTGTTTTTGTCTCTATGCATGGGACGTATATTTATGAGAACTGGAAATGAAATTCTTGTGGTCTATTAAAATGATGGAAATAAATGATTATGATAAACTAATGAACTCACCAACCTTTTGGTTGACACTTTAAAGCATGTTTATTCTCAGGTGTTAAAGAAATCTTCCGCTGTGCATTTGCTCATTTTAAAGATATTACTTGGAGTCTTCAATAGCATATTTCGAAGAACGTTGCATTCGAGTCATTGAGTTCATCAAAGATTATTATTAAATCAATTTATAGTTGGATAGTGGATATTATGAAATGGTATGCATGCCTGTCAATTTTCGATGTAAAGAAAGATTGTCTTTTAAAAACGAATGCAATGTTTGTAAAATGTATCATATAGAGGTCAAATACCTCGCAATGTAATCAACTATTGTGAATCGTTTATAATGTATATGAACGGGTCCTTTCATGAATAACCTTTCCGCCATACACCTTCCATCATAAAGTTTATGAGGAAGAGTTGTGAAATATTTTGACCTTAATATATTGTAAGAACTTCACTCGTTATGTGAAGTAAGTTTTTATAATGTTTGTCATGACAAGTATCTAGTTTTTCATTTTGCCTTGGTGCGTTCAAGTAAAACTTTAATGTTTTCTAGCCGATCCCTTGTGCATTTTTCTGGCCAGCACAAGAGCATCCGCCATCGAAGGTATAAAAATACTCTCCATCTGTGGGCAGGATATAAATGCAATGTTTTACATTTGTCACAGGAAGCACTTTGCATAAGAAAAAGATAAAATTTTATTAACTGATAGTGAGCAGTACATAAACAAATCATGATGAATTTAGGTGGATCAGGCCTAATTAGTACATTATGACAGTTTGATGTATGCCGTTGTAAACATAGGCATTGCAGCATAACTACAATATCGTAGAGTGAAATGATAAACTTTGCTCTTCATAAAATGATGAAATTTGTTCTTCATACGCCAAGCACCTAGCGCTGTCTGGCCTGAACACTTGATCATGGTATAAAAAACTCCCGAACTTTATCATCTCTGAACAATCGATTACGCCTTCTCCGATTTGCTCTGTCCTCTGGCAAATTTACAAATGTGGACCGTTCCCTAGTTGGTGCCACATACTGTGAATGTATGGCAGCTACTCTGTTAGGAGTTAGAAATCTGATCTCTGCATGAGCGGTGGATGTAATTGCCCCAAATTTAGCCAATGCTGTCCTTCCAAAATGGACATTAAATCGAGAAGTGCCTTCCAAAATAGTGAAATCAATTGTTTCAGTCCTTAGCAATGGGTATGTTCCCATGACAACCTCCAAACGAATTCGCCCCATGGCGTTCACTGGTGCACCTATCAATCCTGAAACCTTCAGACTTGTCCGCCTAGCTCTGTCCTGCACGTGCCTTGGGAAAGTCCTCAAACAATGCCAATAAATGATGTCAGCCTCACTTCCTATATCTGTGTAGATACGGCTGATGAACTTATTAGCAATTTCTGCTGATATGACCACTGGCTGGACGGATAAAGTCCAATTTTGAATTGGTTGAAAGATGATTGGAGCATGTCTCCAGCTATCCACATTGTTGTTTGACTGCTCACCGTCTTCATAACAACTGTCATTAAACCATACCATCTTAATTACCACATCTGGAGTTGGTTCACGCTCCACTATCCGGTCTCCGTACTGTTTTCTGTTATCTCTTCCACCATGCTCTTCCCTTCTTCTGTTCTCACCCCGACGACCTCTTCCACCGTCATTTTTCTACCATGTAAATTTCTTGCGAGGATTATTTTTCCTGTATTGTTTGCCTAGTAGCAAGTGATTTAACTCTCCTGCCTTGATCTTTGCAATGATTTCTCTCATTAAAGATTTGCAATTATCTGTGTCATGACCCCATGCCTCAGGAAAGTCACACCATAGCTCACTCCTTGGACCATCTCTTTCCTCCATAGGTGCTAGCAGATTGAAAGCAGTTCGGATGGGTTAAGTGAAAAGAATCTCCTTTGGAGTCTTGGTTAATGCCATTATCAACAGATGCCTCTCTAAGGGCCTTCTGTTATGGTGAAAATTGTTGGGATGATTGTTGACTCTCCATCTGCCATTGGAATTGTCATTTCTCCTCTGGTTTTGATCAAAGTACCGTCCTCCGTTATGCGGTTTGGCACTACTACTGTTACCATCAAATTTACTTGGTCCTCGCTCACTGGCTCGGACATGCTTTTGTGCAACTTCGAATGCCTGGTGCAGAGTTTTTGGCAAAACATACCTTAACGTATGAACAAGTGTACTAAACATTCGCTGATCCAAGCAGAAAATAAAGCTAGACACTAGCTGTGACTCTGGGCAATCAGGTATCTTTTGTGCTTCAAGCGTATATCCCTTCATGAAATTACTCAAGGACTCATTATGATGCATCGTTATCTCATGTGCATCAAGATGTGTCAAGGTGTAGCTACGAAGATTTTGATATTGCATAACAAACTTCGCACGAAGATCCAAATAACTTGTAATACTCCTTGATGGTAAGCTAGCAAACCATTCCCTTGCCATTTTCTGCAACACCATTGGAATCATATGACAAGCTACCTCGTCATCCCAATGCTGCAATCTCATTACACCTTCAAACATAGTAAGAAAATCTTCAGGATCTGTAGTACCATCATAAACTCCAATTACTGGTATGCCAAGATTCCTGGGAAATGGATAGTTAGCAATTCGATCAATGAAGCATTGAGTGGACTCTGCCATAGCTGGTGGTTTTGTAGCTTGTTCTCCAGTGATTAGAGCGAAAAAATTATCCACAGCCACAGCACGCACAGCGGGCTGCGCTAAGCGTTGCTTATACTTTGCCGGAGCTGTCTGCTTAAGGATGTCATTTATAAGCAATACTGCCTGCTTCTCAGACATGAACTCATCTTTCTCATCAATCTCATCGTCAGAATCGTTATTAATATTGCTCAAGTAATTATCATCCTCAGAATCATCAATAAGACTACCCAACTTGTCAAGTAGTCTGGATAACTTGTACTTTGATATAGATTGCTTCTTCATGATTTTCTTGGCTTTGCCATCCGCCATCTGTCGAAAAGGTATAAATGATGGACATCGTCGTGGTTGCATCAATGGTCGCCTCTCTGGATTAGTAACAAGATTTGAAAGCCTTTCTGCACTTTTGGTTGTTGTTTCTTCGATTACTGGCCTTTTCTCTAAATTAGTTGCCAAACGTTTAAGCCTTTCTGTAGTTTCAGCAATTATTTTTTCAATTGTATCCTCCGTTGGCTGAATAAGTACATCCCCTTCAGGCATTAGCGAATCGATTTCCACGTTGTCAATTAATGGATTGTTGGATTTTTCGAGAAGACCCGTGGATGGGGCCTCAGTTGTTTTTGCTCCTTTTCCGTTCCGCATGTTCTTAACATTAGTGGATGGCACCATTGTTAACACTTATTTCTTTATGAGGTAAGGTTTAGTATGTTAGCACAATACTAGAAGTATCTACCTAAGAGTGGGGGAGTGTTGCCGATTGATGTTTACCCTCGAGAAATAATCCCTGCAGACCCGGTTCACAAGTATAGAAACTTGTGGGGTGGCTTAATCAATCTTTTGTCTGTTCAGCATTAAGCTGTTTAGCCGGATGACTTCTAGTGAAAGAAAGTACTATGTGAGAGAGAAAGGTGGAATCCCTGCTCACAAGCTGTCAGAGTGTCTGAATGTGTAAAATGACGACCTAAGGGGTGTATTTATAGTGATAGATCCACCGGATTATTCGGGGACATGTGTCAGAAGATGATACATTCTGTTATTCGTGATCCAAAATATGCGCTGGATGTGACGTTCCCCGGTCAAGACTTAAGCGCTAGGCGGTCATCAAGGCTTATGCGTGACGAAAGCAGCCTGCGGAGCGGAGAACGCTTGACGAATAGTCTCATAAACTGTTATTCTCAGTGTTCCTGATGCTAATTTCATGCGAATATTGTGCCTTTATGCGTGTATACGATAGGATACACCATTAATGTTGATGATACGATTATGGTAACGGATTAGATGATGATAATGTTGTCGATGAAAGAATGATTAGGTGATGATGATACGTATGATGATAACGATGACGATACGATAATAATACACGAGGGTATAAATCTTATCATTTTTACTATCATTATTATTATTTTTATTAATATGATTATTAATATGATTATTATTATTATTATTATTATTATTATTATTATTATTATTATTATTATTATTATTATTATTCTTATTAATATATTATCATTAATATTAATATTATTATTGTTGTTATCCTTATCATTATTATTAAAAAGCATTATTATTAAAATTTTAGAATTTTCATTGTTATCCATATAAGTATTGTTAATATTATCATTATTACTAAAATTATTATTAAGATTATTATTATTATCAATATTATTATTATTATTATTATTATTATTATTATTATTATTATTATTATTATTATTATTATTATTATTATTATTATTATTATTATCATTATTGTTATTTCTATTATTATCTTTCTTATAATTAAAAGTATTAAAATTAATATTTGTATTAGAACTATCCTTTATAAAAAGATTATCTTTATTATTATAATTATCATAAATTTTATCATAATTAGTATTATTTTTACCATTATTATTATTAATATTATTAATATATCAAATGAAGATTTTCTACATAAAAATATATTTATGACATAAAATATAACTATATTAATATTTTTGTATTAAATATTAATTATCTATTTAAGGAATATAAAGTAAATATAATTAATTAAGTTATTAATGAAACACATAATTTAAAATATAAATTAAAATCACTAATATATATATATATATATATATATATATATATATATATATATATATATATATATATATATATATATATATATATATATATATATATATATATATATATATATATATATATATATATTTGTAATTTCCATTATATGTGTTAATAGATATACAATTGATATATGTTCGTGAATCCGAGGCCAACCTTGCACTTGTTCAGTGCCGTCATATGCATTATTGCTACGAAATACAGTATAGTGAGTTTCATTTGCTCCCTTTTTAAATGCTTTTGCAATATATATTTTTAGGACTGAGAATACATGCGTATAAATGTTTGACGAAATAGACACAAGTACTCAAACTACATTCTATGGTTGGATTATCGAAATCGAATATCACCCCTTTAACTTGGTATCCTAAAAATTAGGGAACAGTACCCCTAATTGACGTGAATCCTAAAGATAGATCTATGGGCCTAATAAACCCCATCCGAGGTACGGACTCTTTAGTACTTTGACTTATTATTATACAGACGAGAGGATTCTGTTTTGGGGATATTCTATATGCATCTTGTTAATGTCGGTTACCAGGTGTTCACCATATGAATGATTTTACCTTTATGCAGACGAGAGGATTCTGCTATTGGAATTATGTTTATAAAATAAAAATCTTGTGGTCTATTAAAATTATGGAAATGATTGATTACGATAAACCTATGAACTCACCAACCTTTTGGTTGACACTTTAAAGCATGTTTATTCTCAGGTATGAAAGAAACCTTCCGCTGTGCATTTGCTCATTTTAAGGATATTACAAGGAGTCGTTCATGGCATATTTAGGACAGTACCTCGCAATGGGACCAAATGTTGATGACTTCGTCCAGGTGGATTAGGACGGGTCGCTTCATTAAACACCAACTGAACACCATCAACACAGTCCACGATTTGCTGTACAACGAACAAGAAACCATACATACTGTTACTACTTTTTCTTTTCTCTGTTTTCATCGTGAATCTATGAACCACCAATGTTTTCATGTTTTCTGTTATGATAGAAACCCACAAAAACCTCCATCATTCACCACCATTCGTCAACCACAAACCACCTAGCACTCACCCCAAACAACCATCTAAACTAGGATCGATATTATTTCCTTCAATAACCAAGAACACCATGACAAACCCACAAAACCAGCTCAAACTATTCCTGTTTTGTCACTTGATAAGTTGCAGCTGCTACTTCACTTACTATTTTCTATTTCTATTCGATTCATCAACTCACGAAGAAGCTGCACGTCTTTTGTTTGTTGTTCAGTCCCAACCCACCACCTGCAGCTGTCCATACTACTACTCCTGCTGTGATTCTGCTACTACTATGATATCTTTCTCTTATTTTCCACTGTTACGAAATAATAATGATGAAGGGGCTGTCGGGTTATATAAAAGAAAAAGAAACAACCTTTCCATCTGTAGGCTGCTAAATAAAAAAAAGAAGAAAGAAAAGAGAAATCGTGGATGGGTGCTGTAAGTGGAGCCCTTCTTCAATTCAAACCGTAAAACCTTGACTCCTTTACATTGGGCTTACGAAATTGGGCTTGTAGACTAGCCTATTAGCCCTTAAACCTAACTAGAAGTAACCTTGGACCCAGCAGCCCATGTATATCGCTGTACCATTCCTGTTTCATCTCCGTTTAAATAAAAATGATGAAATAAATTGATAATGTACAAGATAAGTATGATGACGGTTAAATGATGGTGTTTATGATCGAAGAAGACGAAGGTGACAAGTTGATTATGATCGGGAAGATAAAGATGTGATGATGAAACGTGATACAGTGAAACAAGGAAGATGATGTTGTGTATGGTTATGCTTGATGATAATTATGATGGCGAGATAGATGACGATGTATGATGATCACGTTGAGGCTTGTGATCGACAATTAGATGATGTTGTTATGATTATGATGTTATGACTATGCTGATGATGATGATAGTAATGAAATAATGATGATAATTCATGAAGAATGGTTATGATGTTGTGTATGATGAGAATGATGTTATGTATGATGAGGGATAGTGATCACGATGATAAAAGTGATGATAACATATGATGATGATGATAATACCGAATAATGATGATGATGGTATACCTATTTTATCATTTTAGAATTATTATTTTTATTACTAGTATTATTATTATTATTATTATTATTATTATTATTATTATTATTATTATTATTATTATTATTATTATTATTATTATTATTATTATTATTAGTAAAGGTATTATTATTAATATTATTAATATCATTAACATTATTATTATCACAAATATTATTATTATTAACATATAACATTTTTATATATTTTTAGTAGTATTATCATTATTATTAATATTAAAAGTATTTTCATTTTTATTAACATTATTATTATTATTATTAGATTTATCATGATTTTTAGTATTATTTTTATCATTATTATTGTTAGTATTATTAATACATCAAATAAAGATTTTTCTATATAAAAATATATTTATCACATAAACATGACTATATTAATATTTTTG
This sequence comes from Rutidosis leptorrhynchoides, assembly GCF_046630445.1. Lineage (NCBI taxonomy): Eukaryota > Viridiplantae > Streptophyta > Magnoliopsida > Asterales > Asteraceae > Rutidosis > Rutidosis leptorrhynchoides. Next base: position 268,062,823 of record NC_092337.1, on the reverse strand, counting down.
TAATAAATATCAATTATCTAATTAAAGTATATAAAAATAAATATATCTAATGAGGTTATTAATGAAACGTTAAAATAACAACTATATCACTAATAATATGTAAATTTGTTCAATTACCATTATATGTGTTAATATATATGTAAATGATATAGGTTCGTGAATCCGAGGCCAACCTTGCATTGTTCAGTTCCGTCGTATGCATATTTTTCCTACAAAATATCGTATCGTGAGTTTCATTTGCTCCCTTTTTAAATGCTTTTGCAATATATATTTTTGGGACTGAGAATACATACACTATTTTTATAAATGTTTAACGAAATAGACACAAGTACTTGAAACTACATTCTATGGTTGGATTATTAAACCGAATATCGCCCTTTTTAATCTGGTAACCTAAGAATTAGGGAACAGACACCCTAATTGACGCGAATCCTAAAGATAGATCTATCGGGCCCAACAAGCCCCATCCAGGTTACAGATGCTTTAGTACTTCGATTTATTATATCCGATGAGAGTCCCGGAATGATGGAGATATTCTAGATGCATTTTTATTAATGTCGATTACCAGGTGTTCAATCTATATGAATGATTTTTATGCAGATGGCTATATGCATGCATGATGTTTATGAGAAATGGAAATACGAAATCTTGTGGTCTATTAAAATTATGGAAATGATTGATTACGATAAACCTATGAACTCACCAATCTTTTGGTTGACACTTTAAAGCATGTTTATTCTCAGGTTTGAAAGAAATCTTCCGCTGTGCATTTGCTCATTTAAAGGATATTACATGGAGTCATTCATGGCATATTTAGGACAGTACCTCGCAATGGAACCAAATGTTGATGACTTCGTCCAGATGGATTAGGACGGGTCTCTACATATTGACCATTATATATATATATATATATATATATATATATATATATATATATATATATATATATATATATATATATATATATATATATATATATATATATATATATGTTCGTGAATCCGAGGCCAACCTTGCATTTGTCAATGCCGTTATATGTATTTTTACTACAAAATACAGTATTGTGAGTTTCATTTGCTCCCTTTTTAAATGCTTTTGCAATATATATTTTTGGGACTAAGAATATGTGACGACCCAGAAATTTCCGACCAAATAAACTTAATCTTTATATGATTTCGATACGATAAGCAAGGTATGTAATGTTAAGTCTAGAAAAATTTTGGAACGATGTTCATATATTTGATTAACCTTCGACTGCTCTCGACGATTCACGAACAATTAATTGTATATAGATATGTGTGTATATATAAATAATAACTCAAAATATAATTTGAAGTATTATATGTTATTGTTATTAAAAATTAATAAAATAAAAATAGGATATTATAATAATTATTATTTAAAATATATCTCTATATATAAATAAAGTATATTAAAAATAAATATTAAATGATTGTAATACTCGTTTGATGTTTCGATTGATATTAACCAAGTTAAATTTAAACTTATATGATTTTAAAATAAACGGTGATCTGAAAATGAGTTTTATAAATTTTAGGCTTATTAATAATATATTTAGAAGTTGTTTGTCAAATTTTAAAACTTTTTATATTTTACTTTGGGGTTGGGAGTGAATAATTAATGTAAATTTTATTTAATAATTTATGATCGAATTTTATACCATAATGACCAAAATAAATAAATATATTTAATTTAAAAATTTGGGATCTTTCCGAAACCTTTTATTCGTCACTGTTTAACAACGGGGTACGAAATTTACCTGTGAAAAGTGTCGGTAACTATAAAACAATATAGATGGCTGCTACACTGTTACACTGATTATGTGTTTAGATATTTATGCCCCATATTACTGTTCTTTTATGTTCTTAAATCTAATCTCTATATATCTATATATCCACGACATATCCACATGCGCATGTAAGTAGTTTTTTATTTTTATTTTTTTCTTCCTTCTTCTTTGTTACCCGAAACCATGATCACCACCTTCACCACTTAAACCACCATGACACACCACTTTTGTTGCTACATGTCCTAAACAGCCACAATCAATGAAACCACCAACAGGAACTGCTGCGACTTCTTTCTTGATCGGTTGTAGCTCAAAAACTAAAACCCACTTGTCTATATTACTTATGTTTGATCAATCACAAACCCTCCTACGTTTCCTTTATTGTTGTAGCTTACTACTACTGTATCAGTTCAACAAACCCACCACACCTCCATCCTCCACCATAAACCACCACCTCTCTATCTCTCCTCTCTCTCTCTTACTCTCTCTCTTTTCTAATTCTACTAAAAACCTATTTAAATCGCAAATGAATGCAGCCTGTTGCTGCTATTTCTACTCGCGAATCATAACTCATTGCTATCTACTATTACTGATGTCATTGTACCGCTATAACCACCGTAAACCACCTAGCTTTTTATGTTATTTATTTTCTTCTTCTTCGAAACCCAGAACCCGCAAACAGTGGAATAGTTAATGAAAATGGTGAACGAGGAGAAGGACGATGATGGTTTGATAACGATGATGTATGATGTTTATGATGCAAAGATGGTTATGAGAATAGCAAGATGATGACGATGTTGATGATAATTGAAAACGAAACAATGGGAATGGTGATGATCATGATGGTATTCGATGTTGATGATGAAAATAAAGATGATATGTTTATGTTTATGATTATAATTGTGATTATGTTATGATCATGATTATGATTAAGATGATAATGTTGTATGATGAAAAGATGATGAGTGTATGAATATTAACAAGTATGGGGGTTGATGATGATGATCTTGTATTGATTAGGATGGTAGGTCGATAATGATGATGATTATGTTATAGAAATGATACGCGTATGATCATAATCATGATCATGATTCTTTGATGATGATGTTTATCATGATGTGTGAGGATGATGGTGATAAAGGGTAACGTTAGTGATGATACCAAGTTAATTGAGATGAAGAAAATGGGAAACAGGAAATCTCAGTTTAAATAAAATTGGTATCTGATTATAATCAGAAAATTGATAAGAGTGTAATGGTTGAGTGTATAGTGTGTTAAACGAGGGGTCCTGAGTTCGATTCTCACTTGGTGCGGTCATTATTTTTTACAGTAAGAATTAATTATTCAAGGCTGGTTCATGGGATTTGAGTAATTGATTCTTGGGCGAAGTTATACGAGAAAGAGGGTTATAGACTATTAAATTGGGTTATAATCAGAACAAGGCTAGATGGTTCATTGGTTAGAGCGAGTGTTTGTGAACGAGAGGTCGCGGGTTCGAGCCCGGTCTATGGCATTCTTTTTAGAAAACTTGTTCTTCAAAGGTTCGTGAATCCGAGGCCAACCTTGCATTTGTTCAATGCCACCATATGCTTAATTACTACGAAATACAATATTGTGAGTTTCATTTGCTCCCTTTTACTCATTACATTTTTGGGCTGAGAATAAATGCAATGTTTTAATAACTGTTTTACAAAATTTATATGTGTGAGTTTCATTACTCCCTTTTAAAATGCTTTTGCAATATTTATTTTTGGGACTCAGAATACATGCGCTATTTTTATAAATGTTTGACGAAATAGACACAAGTACTCAAAACTACATTCTATGGCTAGATTATTAAATCAAATATCACCCTTTTAGTCTGGTAATCTAAGAATTAGAGAACAGAAACCCTAATTTACGCGAGTCCTAAAGATAGATTTATTGGACCTAACAAACCCCATCTGGGTTACGGATGCTTTAGTACTTCGATTTTATCATGTCCGATGAGAGTTCCGGAATGATGGGGATATTATAGACACGTTTTGTTAATGTTGATTACCAGGTGTTCACCATATGAATGAATTTTAATTCGCGGGTTACGCGTGTTATTATGTACTCGGGTTACGTGTACAATTAAATATCTGAAATCTTGTGGTCTATTAAAATGATGGAAATGAATGTTTACGATAAACTAATGAACTCACCAACCTTTTGGTTGACACTTGAAATCATGTTTATTCTCAGGTATGAAAGAAATCCTCCGCTGTGCATTTGCTCATTTTAGAGATATTACTTGGAGTCATTCATGACATATTTCAAAAGATGTTGCATTCAAGTCGTTGAGTTCAATAAAGATTATTATGATAGATTAGGTTAATTATTGTTGGATATATTATGAAATGGTATGCATGCCATCAACTTTCGATGTAATCAAAGTTTGTCTTTTAAAAACGAATGCAATATTTAAAAAATGTATCATATAGAGGTCAAGTACCTCGCGATGAAATCAATTATTGTGAATCGTTTATAATGTATATGAACGGGGCACTTCAGTTGGTATCAGAGCGGTGGTCTTAGCAAACCAGGTATTGCATTAGTGTGTCTAACTGATAGTTGTTTAGATGCATTAGTGAGTCTGGACTTCGACCGTGTCTGCATGTCAAAAGTTTTGCTTATCATTTCGTATCGAAAATTACCTGCTTATCATTCTTAATCTAGACACATATTATTGCATTGATTGCATGAATAGTGTATAGACAAAATTCATATCTTAATGTATCTACTAATCCATATCTTAGCGTATCTGTTACTGTAGACTGCCTGACATATGCCGTAAATTCCTCTGTAGTCTACGAAATCTTTAGTATTATATATATAGATATTCTATATAATTAGAATATCATATAATATTCGAAAATCATTTCATATTGAAAAATCCTTCATTCAATCGAACGAAATGGAACTCATTACTAGTTCAAATTCCTCGGATTCCGACAGCTATTCCGATATGAAAACACACTCGAGCTCTGAAAGCAGTGTGACCGAAATGGATCAACTAATCAGTCATCACCAATTATGGATGAATTGGGGATGGGTTCGTAGTCGACTTAATCAATGGAGACGCGAAGAAGGCAATCCCTTCCACCAACCGAATTCACTTCTTAACGGTGAACTTGAAGCGTTTACCGGCGAACCTATTCGAGACACCATTTTCTCTCTCATATCTAAAGTATCTCATCACGATTATATTCTATCCACAATTCTAAACATTATTCATCCGCTTGTTCCGACCGACAATCATCCAGGAGTAATCGAAGAAGTCAACGAGCTTCGCGCTCGAATAGTGACTCTGGAGAATATGGTGCAATATCTACGAGCATCAGTAGCACCAGTAGCATAACCAGTACCACCATCCACAACATCCACATCCCATGATTCAACATCACAATCTGTGCCTCGAGCATCAATGTCACACGTACCATAGATACCAAGGAGTACCAACAATCATAACCGATGTAGTATTGATCCAAAACTTCATTATAGAAACATTCTGTAGCGATAATGTAGTCTCTAAGGTCTTAGAGATTATTTATTTTAGATCAAACCGAAAAGTAAATGAGATTAATATCATATTAACTCATTAAATCCATGATTATATCTGAAGAAAACATATATATATATATATATATATATATATATATATATGTTTTCATAAAGATTGTAATTAAAAATTCTCTTGCACAAACTATTAATGGTGAAAATATTTTAACTGGTAGGTAATACCCGAGGAATATTTAGATTTCACATTACTAAATTACACTGTACATTCTTCAAATCTGATTCAACAGTCATTTACTATCCTACTTACATCCACAAATATACGAATACGTGCACCACAAAATAACCATTTTCATTCAATTTCATATTTGGATTTTGACTTATCAGAATCCAACAAGTGGCATAATGAAGAAAACATTGGACAAAATAAAATTTGTTAAAAACAAACAAATTAACTATGAGAAATTCTTTTAAGAATCCACGCTAACAAAATCCTAGCTAACTGTTCCTAGTTAACTGTTAATTCCGTATTACATTTTATTTTTCGCAATTCATTTATCGCAATTTATTTATCGCAATTTTAATTCTCGCAATTTTATTTATCGTCATTTAATTTCTGTTATTTATTTTACGCACTTTAAATATCGGGACACGTATACAATGTTTTGACATATCATATTGACGTCATAAATATATATTTTTTGGAATAACCATAGACACTCTATATGCGGTAATGTTCGAGTTAGCTATATATGGTTGAGGTTAATTCTCAAATAATATATATACTTTGAGTTGTGATCGAGTCCGAGACATGTATATAATGGGTCACGACATGTATTAATTAATTTGAATATTATATATTAAACTATATATGAATTATTGAACTGTTAACTGTGGACTATCAACTGTGGAGTACTGACATTGGACAATTAAAATGAATTAAAATACTGATTATAACATATGAAACTAAACAAATCTTCAAGTTTGCCACTTGATTTCATCTTAAACCTCATTTGTATCTTGACGATTACAATCTGCGTTCAAACCTTTCATGATTCTTGAAAACACCTCAATCGAGAGGATGAACCAGCCGCACTTCATCTACGGAAGAAAAGATTGATGCATATAGTTATGCACCTGAAAACACTTGGAACTTGAGTAAACGTTCAACACGTATCTGTGCTACCTCCTTTGGCGTTGTTATTATCGAAAATAACTTTGCAATTCCTTTCCAAATTAGCTAATTTTGTCACAGCTCCAGCAAATCAATTTCGACGTTTCATTTAAATAAGTCTTATTATAACCTTGATATATAAGTTTGCCTTTCATCATCGTTACCGGAGAACTCTTTATATCTCATCACATTAGCAGTAAACTTACCGACAACTTCAATGATCTTTGACTTTCTGAAAATCATTATATTCATTAAAACCCTATCGTATACTCATCGGCATCTTGTCACAATAATTACCATACCAAATACCGGGAGGCATCAATCGATAATCTCGAAATTCTCAGCGATTCTATGACAACCATTATATATATAACTTCTATCTCCTGGATTTACGAATTTCAACTCTGAATTTCCTAAAAGCGCTTTAGCCTATGAATCAGTTTTCTGAGTTTTGAAAAAGCTGATGAAGCCGTGAAAACTGAAGACTGTCAAAAGTTTGATGATAAAGAATGGAAGGGTAAAAAATGCTCAAAGATTTTGATAATGAAAAATGAATTGAACGAACCATGAATGAGACTCTGAACAAATCACAAGGACTAAACTTGTACATAAAGAATCCAGACGATTCCGTTTCTAATAAACTCTTTAGCGAATACCTTGCTCCTTACTCTAGACCCTTGTGGACGATATTCTTCATCATCCTCTGATCTTAGGTATTCCAAGATATCATCGTATCTTTCATTATAAATATCCTCCATATTTCTGAAGATATTTTTATAACTATTCTTATCTGAAATCATTCATCTCTGTGTGCTATCAGTGTTACATCATATAAGAAACTGTTAGTTTCTATATTCTGTAAACTTTCGAGTTTAAATTATAAATGTTTTTGAAGTAGTGTTTGGAACTGAAGCATGAGTTAGTATAATATAATGACACTTGATCAACGTGATTATATTACAGTAAGTCATGCTGAGTTTCTAATGGAATGTGATGATTCACATACCATAATGTCATCATGTGCCATGTTACACGACTCTTACATTCTACTAAATCTCTAAACAAATCAAGAACATAATTTCTTGATAGTTCGATCTTTTCTCTTGAAGGTAATCTAACCAATCAAGATCGTGCTATTATGATTCCTTTCTCAGAACATTAGTCATGTTCATTTGAAACTTCATACCTACAAATTCTGGACCATTATTCACTTGACTTAAAGTCGGAAAGAGAAAACAAAAGGCTGGAACTTCCAAAAATATAAAGGAAATGAAGAGGGTGGATTTATAGTGAAATACCCGACAGAGCAATCGAAACAGATTATCACATTTAACCAAAGAAGATTCTAATTTCCTTAATTACCGAAGAACCAAATCTTAATACGAAGTTTATCTCTAAATTCCTTGAATTCCAAAAATTCACGGTGACTACGTTAGAAGCTAAAACTCTATTTCAATCTTTTGTGATAACTTCACTCGTACGCTTCGAGTAATCAAATCATTTTATCCTTATTACTCAATGGTGATAAAACTCTATTTATCAACTCATATTCGTCATGAAAACATTTTTATTGTTAGCCATGATGATCTCGATCAAATTTTGGGACGAAATTTCTTTAACGGGTAGGTACTGTGACGACCCGGAAATTTTGGACCAAATTTAAAATTAATCTTTATATGATTTCGATACGATAAGCAAGGTATGTAATGTTGAGTCTAAAATTTTGGAATGATGTTCATATATTCAATTGACTTTCGACTGTTCTCGACGATTCACGAACAATTAATTGTAAATAGATATATGTGTATATATATAAATAATAATTCGAAATATAATTTGAAGTATTATATGTTATTGTTATTAAAAATTAATATAATAAAAATAGGATATTATAATAATTATTATTTAAAATATATCTCTATATATAAATCAAGTATATTAAAAATAAATATTAAATGATTGTAATACTCGTTTGATGTTTCGATTGATATTAAGCAAGTTAAATTTAAACTTATATGATTTTAAAATAAACGTGATCCGAAAATGAGTTTTATAAATTTTAGGCTTATTAATAATATATTTAGAAGTTTTTTTGTCAAATTTTAAAACTTTTTATATTTTACTTTGGGGTTGGGAGTGAATAATCAATGTAAATTTTATTTAATAATTTATGATCGAATTTTATACCATAATGACCAAAATAAAGAAATATATTTAATTTAAAAATTTGGGATCTTTCCGAAACCTTTTATTCGTCACTGTTTAACAACGGGGTACGAAATTTACCCGTGAAAAGTGTCGGTAACTATAAAACAATATAGATGGCTGCTACACTGTTACATTGATTATGTGTTTAGATATTTATGCCCCATGTTACTGTTCTTTTATGTTCTTAAATCTAATCTCTATATATCTATATATCCACGACATATCCATGTACGCATGTAAGTAGGTTTTTTTTTATTTTTCTTCCTTCTTCTTTATTACCCGAAACCATGATCACCACCTTCACCACTTAAACCACCATGACACACCACTTTTGTTGCTTCATGTCCTAAACCACCACCATTAATGAAACCACCAACATGAACTGCTGCGACTTCTTTCTTGATTGGTTGTAGCTCAAAATCGAAAACCCACTTGTCTATATTACTTACGTTTGATCAATCACAAACCCTCATGTGTTTCCTTTATTGTTGTAGCTTACTACTACTGTATCGATTCAACAAACCCACCACACCTCTCTATCTCTCCTCTCTCTCTCTTACTCTCTCTCTTTTCTAATTCTACTAAAAACCTATTTAAATCGCAAATGAATGCAGCATGTTGCTGCTATTTCTACTCGCGAATCATAACTCATTGCTATCTACTATTACTGATGTCATTGTATCGATATAACCACCGTAAACCACCTAGCTTTTTATGTTATTTATTTTCTTCTTCTTCGAAACCCAGAAACCGCAAATAGTGGAATAGTTAATGAAAATGGTGAACGAACAGAAGGACGATGATGGTTTGATAACGATGTTGTATGATGTTTATGATGCAAAGATTGTTATGAGAATAGCAAGATGATGACGATGTTGATGATAATCGAAAATGAAACGATGGGAATGGTGATGATCATGATGGTATTCGATGTTGATGATGAAAATAAAGATGATATGTTTATGCTTATGATTATAATTGTGATTATCTTATGATCATGATTATGATTACGATGATAATGTTGTATGATGAAAAGATGATGAGTGTATGACGATTAACGAGTATGGGGGTTGATGATGATGATCGTGTATTGATTAGGATGGTAGGTCAATAATGATGATGATTATGTTATAGAAATGATACGCGTATGATCATAATCGTGATCATGATTCTTTGATGATGATGTTTATCATGATGTGTGAGGATGATGGTGATGATACCAAGTTAATTGAGATGAAGAAAATGGGAAACAGGAAATCTCAGTTTAAATAAAATTGGTATCTGATTATAATTAGAAAAGCGATAACAGCTTAATGGTTGAGTGTGTAGTGTGTTAAACGAGGGGTCCTGAGTTCAATTCCCACTTGGTGCGGTCATTATTTTTTTACAGAAAGAATTTATTATTCAAGGCTGGTTCATGGGATTTGAGTAATTGATTCTTAGGCCAAGTTATAGAAGAAAAAGTGTTATAGACAATTAAATTAGGTGATACTCAGAACAAGGCTAGATAGTTCATTGGTTAGAGTGAGTGTTTGTGAACGGGAGGTCGCGGGTTCGAGCCCGGTCTATGGCATTCTTTTTAGAAAATTTGTTCTTCAAAGGTTCGTGAATCCGAGGCCAACCTTGTATTTGTTCAATGCCAACATATGCTTAATTACTACGAAATACAATATTGTGAGTTTCATTTGCTCCCTTTAGTCATTACATTTTTGGGCTGAGAATACATGCAATGTTTTAATAACTGTTTTACAATATTTTTATGCGTGAGTTTCATTACTCCCTTTTAAATGCTTTTGCAATATATATTTTTGGGACTGAGAATACATACGTTGTTTTTATAAATGTTTGATGAAATAGACACAATACTCAAAACTACGTTCTATGGCTGGATTATTAAATCGAATATCACCCTTTTAGTCTGGTAATCTAAGAATTAGGGAACAGAAACCATAATTGACGCGAATCCTAAAGATAGATCTATTGGGCCTAACAAACCCCATCCGGGTTACGGATGCTTTAGTACTTCGATTTTATCATGTCCGATGAGAGTCCTAAAATGATAGGGATATTCTAGACGCGTTTTGTTAATGTCGATTACCAGGTGTGTTCACCATATGAATGAATTTTAATTCGCGTGTTATTATGTACTCGGGTTACGTGTAAAATTAAATATCTGAAATCTTGTGGTCTATTAAAATGATAGAAATGAATGTTTACGATAAACAAATGAACTCTCCAACCTTTTGGTTGACACTTGAAAGCATGTTTATTCTCAGGTATGAAAGAAATCCTCCGCTGTGCATTTGCTCATTTTAGAGATATTACTTGGAGTCATTCATGACATATTTTAAAAGACGTTGTATTCAAGTCATTGAGTTCAATAAAGATTATTATGACAGATTAGGTCGATTATTGTTGGATATATTATGAAATGGTATGCATGCCGTCAACTTTCGATGTAATGAAAGTTTGTCTTTTAAAAACGAATGCAATATTTGAAAAATGTATCATATAGAGGTCAAGTACCTCGCGATGAAATCAACTATTGTGAATCGTTTATAATGTATATGAACGGGGCACTTCAGAATACATGCGCTGTTTTAATAAATGTTTGACGAAATAGACACAAGTACTTAAAACTACATTCTATGGTTGAATTACTATACCGAATATTGCCCCTTAACTTGGTAACCTAAGAATTAAGGAAATGGCCCCTAATTGACGCGAATCCTAAAGGTAGATCTACGGGCACTGACTAGCCCCAATCAGAGAATTTGAACTGCTTTAGTACTTCGATTTAAATGGTGATTGCGATTGCCAGTATATGGCATACTTGCGAGTATGCAGGGGATATTCTATATGCGTTATGTTAATATCGGTTACCAGGTGTTCATCATATGAATGATTTTTATACACTTGCGAGTGTAGAATTGTTATGAATATGAAAATCTTGTGGTCTATTAAAATGATGGAAATGAATATTTATGATAAACTAATGAACTCACCAACCTTTTGCTTGACACTTGAAAGCATGTTTATTCTCAGGTATTAAAGAAATCTTCCGCTGTGCATTTGCTCATTTTACAGATATTACTTAGAGTCATTCATGGCATATTTTCAAAGACGTTGCATTCGAGTCGTTGAGTTCAACAAGATTATTATTAAGTCAATTATAGTTTGGATAGATTATGAAATGGTATGCATGCTGTCAACTTTCGATGAAATGAAAGTTGTCTTTTAAAAACGAAGGCAATGTTTGTAAAATGTATCATTTAGAGGTCAAATGTGTCGCAATGTAACCATATGTTATTGTATTCGTCCTTATGGATTAGGACGGGTCGTCTCATCGACCGTACGATATTCCTACCACTGGTGACAGCGGGAAAGAACTCGATGACCAGGGGGCATCAAGTTTATGGCGCCGCTGCCGGGGAACAAAGTTTTTCCCTAAAAGTTTCCAAAAACATCTAAAAACAACAAAACGTTTTAATCAAAAAATAATTATTTACTATTATAGACCCTTTTACTATTATATATATATATATATTATAAAAGTATTTACTTTCTATAAAAATAAATCTAGTATAATAATATAAAAAATTTATAATAATAAAAAATATTATTAATTTTAAAATTCTAGTTTATTAAATATTATATATTCTATAAAAATAAAACTTTTATAAAATTTAAATAAAAAAAGTTATCTTTTATATATTTAAAAATACTTTATAAAATAAAAAAAATATTTTAAATTTTAGTTTTATTTTTGATTATAAATTATAATATAATATGAAAATATAAAAAATTTTAATACTATTAAATAAAATATAAAATTTAGTTGTAATATTAAAATATTAATATAAAATGGAAAATACCAAAAAGAAACAATCAAAACCGCTCGAAGGAAGAAAACCTTAAATTAAACCTTATATTATAAACCTCGATAACACAAACTGTCAATTTCATGGTTTCTCCTTGGACAATCCAGTCTCACACTTAAGCTAATTTATCATAATCTCTGACTCGTATAAAAAATATGGTCGTACTATAAATGATGTACGACTTCTTTTATTTTCATATTCTTTATTTTTCTTACGCCCTGACTTGGTTCGAGGGAATTGAACCTAGTTCAATATCCTCTTCGAAAGTACTTGCTACAAAATTCCTCACACAATTCTTTCATCTTACTTCACAAGCCTTACTCATAAACAATATCATAAAATTTTTTCAGGAAGAAAATGATATATTGTTTATTGCTTGGAATAAATTCAAGTCACTACTTCCAGAACACCCCAAGCATAGGCTAGATAAATCTGACTTAATGTGCATCTTCTATAACTGAGTTATCTCTCTAAACAAAGCTATCCTCAATGATATATCTTAAGGAAAATTCATGAAGCAGCCGCCTGAAGAAGCTTGGCAATTACTAGAGAAAATTGTCATGCATGATTATGAAGAGGAAACACAAGATCATAGAGCGGGACGGTAACATTCCTTGGAAGCTATGAGCATTCAACTAAATTTACTAAAAGAAATATTCAAGGAATTATCCCCTCCATCTAAACTCTAAATGATCTTCCTACCGAAGATAACTTGAGTACAGAGAATCATCCGACTACTTTTGAACTGTGTTACACTTACACTGAGGAAACACTTAAATTTTATGATTCTTTTCTTGGTGATCACCACATTGACTCATCAAACTATCAAAAATAAATTAATTCTAAATTATTTAACTTTTAAAGTTATGTAGAAGAATTTCTTAAAGATTTAGAAACCATTATTGAAAATTTCCAAATTTTAGTAAATGCTATGTTTTACTCAATATTAGATGAAATAATAAATGAAAATAATGAATCTTGCGATGGGATGTTTGTAGTAACTAGAGGGGGAAAAAGATATACCAGTCATTTCTGAATCTGTTATTCCACAATCAGTTCAAGATCCTCCTGATCTTACTAAACCCGAAACCTTCAAAAAAGATTCAAATCCCCGAATCACTTTTCCTGGAAGGCTAAAAACGAAAAAACACGAGGCAGATTTTGCACGGTATCTTCACATGTTTAAAGGGTTAAACTTAAATTCCAAATTTCTGGATGTTCATTAAGAAATGCCAAAGTTTGGTGAATATCTAAAAGATATCACTGCCAATAAAGATAGACTTAGGCAATTAACTACTCTCCCTCTAGAAGAAGAATTTTCCTTACTCCTAACAAAAGGCATTCCGCCTAAGTTAGGAGATACGAGACATTTTGTTGATTCCCCAAAATGTTTAAGGATTTAATTATGATAAAACAGCATTATATACACTTATTGTTATATGTGGCCAACATAGGTTCATATACATATAGAAAGCTAGTAGATAGTATTCTTCAACCAGCACAGGATGTGTTCCCAGCAAATTAAAAAGATCAAGTAAACTAGTAGAAGAACTAGCATGGCTGGTAGTAGCATGTGACGACCCGAAAATTTTTGACCAAATTTAAACTTAATCTTTATATGATTTCGACACGATAAGCAAAGTATGTAATGTTGAAATTTCAAAAACTTTGAAACTGTGTTCATGTATTCAATTGCCCTTCGACTGCTCTCGATGATTCACAAACGATTATGTGTAAATAGATATGTATGGATATATACGTATGTGTGTTTATTAAATTGAGAAATATTTTAGTAAAACATTTAAATAGTTTGATTGATATGAAAATAAGTTATGAAATTATTATATGACTTGAAAACGTTAAAAAATTGTTTGATGAACGATACTTTACATAATCGTATTAGCTTCAATATATGTTTATCGACAGGAATTAAAAGATAATATCAAATGATTGAATTATCAAATACATTATGATATGATTACGAGTCTCTATTGTGAGGTCCACCTTGAGTTGAGAAATCTTTCCATTTTAACAATATTCGGAAAAATGGTAAAGTAAATTTACAAGTAAGAACAAGTATGTCAATTAACGATGACTGGACAAAAACTAGCAAAGATTCCTGTTTGATTTCCAATTCATGCTTTACAATAAGTTCCTCGTGACTTCTGATAATATAACTATTTAAGTTTTCATATTATTTAATGTGAAAGTAAGAACATAATGCATAAATAATTGTGTGAACATATATATATATATATATATATATATATATATATATATATATATATATATATATATATATATATATATATATATATGATTTTTTACATAATTGTTTATTGTATGTATATTATAATATATTAAAATGTATAAATACTAAATATTCAATATATATTACTATATAATAAATATTATATAATTTGTAAATATTGCAGAAGTAATACTATGTATGATTAATATATTAGATGTAATTACAAGTTAAAAATATAGTTGTTATACTAATAATATTATTATTACTTTCATTATTATTATCAATATTAATATTAATATTAAAATCAATATTATTAATAATATTATTTCAAATATATAACATAAGGATATGAAGTTTGAAATTTATATAAATTGTTATAGTATAATTATTACTAATATTATTATTATCATTAATAATATTAGCATTATTATAATTATTATTATTATTATTATTATTAATATTAATGATATAAATTTTATAGTTATTATTATCATTGTCATTAATAATAATGTTATTATAATTATTACTATTGTAAATTTTTATTATTAATTACAATATTAAGAGTATTATTATTATTATTATTGTTATATTTTTGTAATTAATAATATTTGTTATAATATAAAAAAATACAGATATATAAAAATAGTTAAATACAGATATTATAAATACAGATTAATATAAAAATATACATTGATATTAAAAGATTTATTATACCATATAATCACAGATCTATATTTTTTTACGCCATATATCACTGTTTTTATTTTATTTTATTTCATTTTTTGTTCTTTCCTTGCTTTCTGTTATATACCCGTGATATTATGTCGATTTTCAATCATCACTAGCAAACAACGTTAATCAATTATCACTACTACTATATGTATTAAACACCCAATGATATTCATCTCCTACAAATCACAACTGAAGAACATAAATTTTTTTTAAAATAAACCCGACGGTTCCCCTGTTAATCTACTTTTTGGCCAAAAATTAAAATTGAACCAGTTATCAAAATCTAATAATGGAGTTACCTTAGGAATCTTTCATTCAAACTACCTCCAGAATCTCAGGTTCCAATTCGTTCTATCGAGCCCGAATTGATGAGTCAAAGTTTTTGAAAAATAAAGTCAACTGTTGTTCATCGATTAAATTCGAGCTTTATGTTGTGATTCTAGTCAAATTAATGATTTCAAAAGTTTCCATGAGTGATTTATAATCTTTTTCATGTAGAGAGCAACACCTAAAACGATCTCAATTTCAACTTTGCAAAAACAAATTTGTGTCGAGCAGCGACTGCTGCTGTAGCTTGGTTTTTTTTATATTTTTTTTCAAGACAAGCACAATTGATCGTTTTGTTTCAATTTCACATCATAATTCCAACTAGCAAATCGTTTTTATGAATGATTAGAACCTCTGGTCGAATTACTTTGTGAAGTTGAAGAGGGAAAATGGAAACATTTAATACGAGTATCTATATTTATCTATGTGGGTTAAGTCAGAAAGAAATACATGGATGAATGGTTTGTGTGGGTGTTGGGGTTTCATGAGGTTGCGGGTTCGAGACATGGCTAGGGCATTTTTTTTTTAAAACAAGCATGATAATCTAAGGTAGTTATATTTTTTTTCTATTATTATTATTATTATTATCATTTTTATTATGATTATGATTGATATTATTGTTATGTTACTAATATTATTAGTAATTGTTATTATTATTACAAGTATTATTATTACTATCATTATTATTATTGTATTGATTATTGTGATTGTTATTATTATTAACAATTATTGTTGTTAGATTAATATAAATAATAGGATTAATATTATTATCATTTTTTTATTACTAAATAATATCATCAAGTACTATTATCATTATTATTATTATTATTATTATTATTATTATTATTATTATTATTATTATTATTATTATTATTGATACAAGTATTATTATTATTATGATTATGATTATTATTAATAGTATTATTATGAAAATAACACAGTTACTATTATTTTCACTAACATAAGTATTAGTTACAGTTTATTACCATTTTTATCATAACCCTAGTTACAATTTTGAATATTATTATTATTGTTATTGTTATTACTAACATTATTAACAAAATAAGTATTATTATTAAGTAATATGGTTATTAATATTATCATTATTAGTGTTATTATTAATAAAGTTGTTATTATTATTATTAGTAAATCATTATTATTATCAAAACTAGCTTTTTAAACAAATAAATACTTTATACATAAAATATACTTATTACACAATTATATTAATATTTTCACATAACTATATATATTAAACCTATTAATATTATTTATATAGATATTTACATATAACAAACTATTGATTTTTTTTTAAATATAACACTAAACAATTATATATATATAAATATGGATATATTAATATAACTATATAAATATTAATTATTTTAAATACATACACAAATTAAATATATACAATATATAAATTAAGATATAATAAATAAATTTGTTCAGTTACGATTATACGTTTTAATATATATATACAAATGATATAGGTTCGTGAATCCGAGGCCAACCCTGCATTGTTCAATATCGTCATATGCATTTTTACTACAAAATACATTTTTGTGAGTTTCATTACTCCCTTTTTAAATGATTTTACAATATATATTTTTGGGACTGAGAATACATGCGCTGTTTTATAGATGTTTACTAAATAGACACAAGTAATCGAAACTACATTCTATGGTTGGATTATCGAAATCGAATATCACCCTTTTTAGTCTGGTAATCTAAGAATTAGGGAACAGACACCCTAATTGACACGAATCATAAAGATAGATCTATTGGGCCTAAACAACCCCATCTGGGTTACGGATGCTTTAGTACTTCGATTTTATCATGTCCGATGAGAGTCCCGGAATGATGGGGATATTCTAGACGCGTTTTGTTAATGTCGATTACCAGGTGTTCACTATATGAATGATTTTTAATTCGCGGGTTACGCGTATTATTTTGTACACGGGTTACGTGTGCGGGTATAATTGAAATCTTGTGGTCTATTAAAATTATAGAAATGATTGATTACGATAAACTAATGAACTCACCAACCTTTTGGTTGACACTTTAAAGCATGTTTATTCTCAGGTATGAAAGAAATCTTCCGCTGTGCATTTGCTCATTTTATAGATATTACTTGAAGTCATTCATGGCATATTTCAAAAGACGTTGCATTCGAGTCGTTGAGTTCATCAAGATTATTATTAAGTCAATTATAGTTGGATATATTATGAAATGCTATGCATGCCGTCAACTTTCGATGTAATGAAAGTTTGTCTTTTAAAAACGAATGCAATGTTTGTAAAATGTACCATATAGAGGTCAAGTACCTCACAATGAAATCAACTATTATGAAACGTTTATAATGGGTATGAACGGGTCCTTTCACAGCATACAACACTTAGACAATTATGCTCCATTATGTAACAACCCGACTTTTTCCGTTTACTATCGTTACTTGTCCGTTAAGTGTTTAACGGTGATTACTTGGATTTGTGCATTTAATAGAATTAAGTACATACTTAATAGAAGAATGTTTGAATTAATATGATATATTAATTTACAATTTATTTCGGTTAGCGAAATAACTAGAAAACGTTACGATTAAGTTTATCGCCTAGAAGACTTTTCAGTTTACGGAACTCAGAAAACGAGACAATAATTATTTTTGATAATTATTGACTTTAAGGAAATTATTTTTAATTTATTATTAGTTTAATGAATTAAACTTGGTGATTGCGTTTCAACGACTAGTTAACGTTCCGGAGACCCGGTACGGTTAACGGCACTCGAAACGGACCACGCGCGTACCAATAGTTAACGAAAACCGAGCCCGAGACCCCATGAGAAGGCCATTCAGCTGACCCCCCCCCCTAGTGGACCCCTTTTGGACTCTTAATTTCTTATTTGGGCTATGTGATTAGTGGTGGATTAGATTAAGGCCCTAAACTAGAAGTATAAAAGAAAAAGGAAACTTGTGAGCCCTCCCCATTTGTTTTCTTGGCCGAAATTTTGCTCCCCTCTCCCCCTTGGAAGCCGTCGGCCACCATCACCACCAAGCCACCCTCAATCTTCAAATTTTGATAAAGTCTTGTGCATCAAAGTTGCTCGTTACATCATTCTACATCTAGTATTGTTGATTGATTGTGCTAGGAAGGTATAATTGCAAACTCTAGTTTCATTAAATCAGTTTTTTTATCAATTACATGGAGTAATAGAGTCTAGTGCTCAATTAATGGTGTCTAGTCTTGCTAATTGTCGATTGATTGCAAAATTAACGTTGTTTGATTGAAAAAAGAATTTTTTTATTGATGATCTGATTAAATTGTTATGAGATCTGGTTTTGTAATAGGTTTAATTAGAAAGATATCGAAAAGTTATTGATTTTAGACTCCGATTTTGCGTGATTTCGTTATCGTATGCTCAAGATATGCTTAATCAAAGTTTTCGTTAGGTTTTGCATGAAATCCGAATTTTCTGACTTGCGTGCTTTGTGTTTTAGTTTATGAAAGTTATTCTACTGTATTTATTGTGAAAATTTATGCAATTTAGACTAAAGATATGCGTTAAAAGGTTATGTAATACTTCCGGTATGATAAAACGAAGTTTTGGTTTGTAAAGAATGCTGAATCTGTTTTTAAGTTCACATAAAAATTTCTAGAATGAACTAGGAATTGATTTAGACTTTGAACTTCTGGAATATGTTAGTTTATATGTTACTTTACATGTTTTATTTGTATGCGAACTTGCGAGAATGTGATTTTCCATGAGATATATGCTCGTCTAAATGATATGTCCAATTGATGTTCAGAAACTGATGAGTGTGTAATGTTTTGCAAATCTGTACGAATTGGCTAAAGTAATGCTTCTTATTATTTTATCACTTAAATTTTGAGATGTCTTGATATGACACCAATTGGCCGTTCGTTAAAATCTATTTTCTATATTTTATGAAAAATGTTTAAAAACTGACTCGCAAGCAGAATTTTCTGTAATGAACCTGAACTTGAGCCTTTCCGATATTGGACTTTTATTTATCATATGAGGCCCTGGCAGGACTTTTTGGAATCTTTTTTAAGTCTAGTTATGATTTGGAGTTGATATTAATTTTGTGAATTATGTGCTATGTGCTATGAGTGTATTTCTTTATGACGTGTGATTTTCGAAGGTTTACTTTAAGATGCGGAAAATGCGATTTACTAAATTACGAGCGATAACATGTTGTATGACTTAAGTATGATTCGTTGGCTATGTTTGCATGAATTACTGAGATGTTTGACTTTAGTTGACCTATTTGACCGAGTTGACTTTTGGTTTGACTTTGGTTGACTTGCTTGGATTAGTTGACTTTTACTTATTTGTTGAGTCAGTCTGAGCACTAGGACTTTACGTACACTATGGGTTGACTAAGTTTGACCTATTAGTGTATACTTAAGATGATTTACTTTGTTAGGTTGCGTTATTTAAGTCGAAAGTTTCGTCAACAGTACGATTTGCTAAGATCTTTACGAGTGCTTTTGCTAAGGTGAGTCTACAGTCCCTACTACATTTTTACAGGGATGAGATGCATGCTTTTTACAAATATTTTACGTGTTTGGCACAAGTAACTTACTAAGAATATTCATATGAGTTCAGATCAAAAATCCCTTAGCTTGATTATATTAGTTACTTTGTAAGCTCGACTTATAGGGACGGTACCGTTAGGTTTGACAAACCTCACTGCAACGTTAAACAGGTGCTTATGTAGTTGTAACACGTACACTTGATCAGTGTATCGCCAGTATAGGGTAAACTAAAGATGTGTGCTCGGCTCACGCAAAGGTTAAAGCTTTATAATCAAGTGCTCATAATAATGTATACTTTTCCAGTGATGTTTTCTGAGAAAATCTTGTGGCCTTACTTACGAAATGATTTACTAAACCTGTGGATTCACTCAGCGTTTTTCGTTGACGTTTTGCATGTTTCATCTCAGGTACTTAGAGCTAGTGCTTCCGCTTTATTTGAAGTCATGTGCTGTTTGCTGCTAGAACTGGACGGCGTCCAGCATGATTTCTATTTTTATTTCAAGAATAAATATTCGCATTTAAACAGTTTTCTCTGATGTTTTGGGTTCATATACTATGGTCATTGATGTCAAATGTTTCCAGTTACATTTTCTTAAATAAATGACTTGTTTTCATGATTAATGCGAATACTTTTCGAAAACGTCTCATATAGAGGGCGTGACCGCTAAACTGTGGGACCAGGAGTTAATATTATGTTAGTGGATTCTGATGGGGTATTACATTTGGTATCAGAGCAGATCGGTTGCCTAGGACTAGGCTGCATTAGAGAGTCGAACGTTAGGACAACTAGTGCGTCTAGACTATAACCATAGACTTGTTAAGTTACATGAACCCTAGTTAAATAAATTGATGTGTTACTTGGTATCTATTATGGCATGATTACTAATTAACTAACTTTGTGCTTTCTTTGAGTGCTAGATGACTTCTTCCGATCCTATCATTCTTACCGATTCCGACACGAAATCCGAGGAAACCGTGCAAGCGCAAGGAAATACGATACTAGAATTTGTGGATGATACCGAAACGGAATCCGAGATGGAAACCGAGCATGAGAATGAGCCTAAAGGAAAAGAACCGGCAGAGGATTCCGAGGAAGAATCGGAGCCCGAATCCGAATCCGAACCTGATATACCCGATTCACCCCAGCCACCTTTTGTTAAACCCGACCATGTTAACCCCTACGGACCGAGAGGCCACCGTAGGATACCGAAAGGACCTGCTCGAGGCAACAACCCCTTTTATAAGAGTATTCGTTACGATAACCAGTCACTTAAGATGTGTCAACGTTACCATCCCTATGACGCTTCTACATCTACTTCTAAACCTAGTACATCTACTGCTGCTGCTAATGACAACAACCCTAGTGACCTCACGTTGCGAGTCGAAAATGTGGAGAGAATGGTCGAGTATTTGTTGAAGGAACTCCAGAAACACAAATAGAGACCACTCGACTAGACTTGTTCCACGCTATTGAACATTATTTGATTATTATTGTTTATTTTATGATGCTCGCACATACATAATTAGTTGTGGTTTTACTTATGACATGAGAATTATATTACTTTTATTGGTTATGCATGAATTTCGGAACAAAAACTTTAATTTTTTTTTAAGTGTTGGTTTACTAATGGAAATTTATGTTTAGTGTTGCTACCAGTATTGCTAATTAGTGATAAGGTTACTAGTGTACATTGTTCATACTACTGCTACTACTAAACACTATGTATCACTACTACATACCACTAGTGTTACTAAAATCGCTATGATTTAATATTAGTTACTATGCATCATTCCGTTGCTAGTATATTTTATATATCGATTTCATTGAAACTAACTGAATGTATTATCTTGACCAGAAAGATAATGCCGCGCAAGCAAGTTTCCCAAGCTGATGTTCGTCGGTGGATTATCGAAGGACTGACTGAGGCCGTGGCAGAACTACGCAATGGAACCAACATCAACAATGTGAACACCACGAATCAGCGAAACCAGGATACGACCAATACTCAGAACAATGGACAAGCGGGGTGTACGTATAAGACCGTCTCGAGTTGTGAACCAAGCTCCTTTAATGGTACCGAAGGTCTAGTTGGTTTGACTCGTTGGTTTGAGAAGCTCGAGTCAGTTTTCCGTATCAGTGGTTGTAGAGATGCGGATAGAACGAAGTTTGCAACTTCTAAGTTATCAGATGGCTCTTTGACGTGGTGGAATACCTATGCAAACTCAGTAGGTATGGATCAGGCTTTTGAGACTCCATGGGAGGATTTGAAACGACGAATGATCGCAGAGTATTGTCCCTACGCTGAAACTGTTAAGATGGAGCGAGAACTCCAGAACCTGAAGCTAGTGGGTAATGATTTGACTAGTTACAATAAGAGATTCTTTGAGCTTGCTCTCATGTGTCCACATATGGTTACTCCCAAACGTCGCAAGATCACTCTTTATGCGAACGGTTTGACCGAGAAAATTCAAAGTGGTGTGACTACTTCGAAGCCGAGAAATATACAAGAAGCTGTCGAGATGGCTAGTGAGTTAATTGATCAAGTTGAACAGCGAGGAAAGACTCCTGCCTCAAATGAGACTAAAACTCATGATCATAAGAGGAAATGGAAAAATAACAATAACTCAGGGAAGAATTACAATCAGCAGCCCTTTAAGAAACAAGATACTGCTAAGAGTAATGCTGCAATCCCAAATTCTAATTCTGGTTATAAGGGAAACTTCCCATTGTGTGCTAAGTGTAATAGGCATCATCCGGGGGATTGTTTGAAAAAGTGTGATAAGTGTAAGAGGAATGGACATTTGGCTGCCGAGTGTAAGACTGGTACGAATATGTGTTATGGGTGCAGAAAGGAAGGTCATTTTCGGAAGGATTGCCCAACTTCTAATAAGACTAACGAACCTGCAAGAGGAAGAGCTTTCAACATTAACTTCAGTGAAGCTCGTGATGATCCTAAGCTAGTCATGGGTACGTTTCTTCTCGATAATCAACATGTTTATGTACTTTTCGATTCTGGAGCTGATAGAAGCTTTGTATCTAGAGATTTTTGCCATAATCTTAAGAATGATGTTTCATCCTTAGAGAACTTATATTCTATAGAGCTAGGAAATGGTAATCTAATGAGTGCTGATAAGGTTTACCGTGATTGTATTTTGACTTTGGCTGGAATGTCATTTAAGATAGATGTTATACCAATTAAGCTAGGAAGTTTCGACCTTGTGGTTGGAAGGGACTGGTTAGCCAAGAATAAAGCCGACATTATTTGTCATCAGAAAGCGATTCGCATTCCTGTTACTAAAGGTGAACCTTTAATGGTGTATGGAGAGCGAAACAATGCGCCATTACATTTCATTAATTGTTTGGAGGTGCAGAAACACATGAGAAATGGTTGTCTTGCTATGCTGGTTCATGTAAGCAAAACTGAATCTGAAGGTAAGAGACTTGAAGATATGCCCATTGTTAGAGAATTTCTCGATGTTTTTCCAGATGAGTTAAACGGATTACCTCCGCCTCAGGATGTAGAGTTCCAGATTGATTTAGTTCCCGGAGCGGCACCGGTAGCGCGTGCGCGCCGTATAGACTTGCACCACCCGAACTGCAATAGTTATCTAGTCAACTACAAGAGCTTTTAGATAAAGGATTCATTCGACCGAGCTCGTAACCATGGGGAGCTCCAGTATTATTTGTGAAGAAGAAGGATGGATCTATGAGACTCGGTATTGATTATAGGGAGTTGAATAAGTTGACTATCAAGAATAGATATCCGTTGCCGAGGATTGATGACTTGTTTGATCAATTGCAAGGATCTTCATGTTATTCTAAGATCAATCTAAGGTTAGGTTATCACCATATGAGAGTGAAGGAAGCAGACATACCAAAGACAGCGTTTAGGACACGCTATGGTCATCATGAATTTACCGTAATGCCGTTTGGATTGACGAATGCACCGGCTGTGTTCATGGATCTCATGAACTGTGTGTGTAAGCCATATCTAGACAAGTTTGTTATTGTGTTCATCGATGATATTCTGGTGTATTCTAAGATTGAGGAAGAACATGAACGACATCTCCGTTTGTTACTAGAGATGATCAGGAAGGAGCAGTTGTACGTGAAATTTTCGAAATGTGACTTTTGGTTGCGAGAAGTGCAATTTTTGGGTCATATCGTAGGAGTCAATGGTATCCAAGTTGATCCTGTGAAGATAGAGACAGTAAAGCAATGGGAGACTCCTAAGTCGCCAACGCAGATACGACAATTTTTAGGACTAGCTGGTTACTATAGAAGATTCATTGAGAGATTTTCTACTATTGCCCGACCGTTAACAACATTGACTCACAAGGGTAAGAAGTATGAATGGACAGAGTTGCATGAAGCTGCATTTCAGTTGTTAAAGGAGAAGTTAACGACTGCGCCTATTTTGTCTTTGCCCAAAGGAACCGAGGATTTCGTAGTCTACTGTGATGCTTCATGACAAGTTTATGGTTGCGTGTTGATGCAACGTACGAAAGTGATTGCTTATGCATCCCGACAATTGAAGATACACGATTTAAACTATACGACTCACGATTTAGAACTTGGTGCCATAGTTTTCGCACTGAAGATGTGGAGACATTATCTTTATGGTACGAAGTTCACTGTATTCACTGATCACAAGAGTCTGCAGCATATTTTTGATCAAAAACAGCTTAATATGAGACAGAGACGTTGGATCGAATTGTTAAACGATTACAATTGCGACATTAGCTATCATCCCGGTAAAGCTAATGTAGTGGCAGATGCTTTGAGTAGGAAGGAGAGAGTTAAGCCTATTCGAGTTAGAGCACTGAACTTGACTATTCAAAGGAACCTTATTTCTCAGATACGTGACGCACATCTAGAGGCGTTGAAAGAAGAGAACGTTGCTACCGAATCACTTCGAGGAATTGATAAGAAGTTTGTTACTCGAGACGATGGAACCCGGTATTTTATCGACAGGATATGGGTACCGAAGTTTGGCGAATTAAGGGAACTAGTGCTAGAAGAGGCACACAAGACTAGGTATTCTATTCACCCTGGATCCGACAAGATGTATCAAGATCTTAAGGCACTATATTGGTGGCCTAATAAGAAGGCTGAAATCGCTACCTATGTTGGTAAGTGCTTGACTTGTGCTAAAGTTAAGGCAGAGCATCAGAAGCCGTCAGGTTTGCTAACACAACCCGAGATTCCTCAATGGAAGTGGGAGAATATTACGATGGATTTTATCACTAAGTTGCCTAAAACGGTAGGAGGTTATGATATGATTTGGGTTATCGTTGATCGTCTTACGAAGTCTGCTCATTTTCTACCGATTAAGGAAATGGATAAGATGGAGAGGTTGGCACAGATTTACTTAAAGGAAGTAGTTTCATGACATGGAGTGCCACTATCCATTATTTCCGACAGAGACAGTAGATTTACATCTAGATTTTGGCAAGCTTTGCAAGATGCCATGGGAACTCGTTTAGACATGAGTACAGCCTATCATCCGCAGACTGATGGGCAAAGTGAGAGGACAATTCAGACATTAGAAGACATGTTAAGAGCGTGCGTGATGTAGTGACCTGAACTTTTCCATGTATATATATATTAATTGAGATTGATATTTACATGATTAAATGTTTCCAACATGTTAAGCAATCAAACTTGTTAAGACTTGATTAATTGAAATATGTTTCATATAGACAATTGACCACCAAAGTTGACCGGTGATTCACGAACGTTAAAACTTGTAAAAACTATATGATGACATATATATGGATATATATATAGTTAACATGATACTATGATAAGTAAACATATCATTAAGTATATTAACAATGAACTACATATGTAAAAAACAAGACTACTAACTTAATGATTTTTAAACGAGACATATATGTAACGATTATCGTTGTAAAGACATTTAATGTATATATATCATATTAAGAGATATTCATACATGATAATATCATGATAATATAATAATTTAAAATCTCATTTGATATTATAAACATTGGGTTAACAACATTTAACAAGATCGTTAACCTAAAGGTTTCAAAACAACACTTACATGTAACGACTAACGATGACTTAACGACTCAGTTAAAATGTATATACATGTAGTTTTTTAATATGTATTTATACACTTTTGAAAGACTTCAATACACTTATCAAAATACTTCTAATTAACAAAAATGCTTACAATTACATCCTCGTTCAGTTTCATCAACAATTCTACTCGTATGCACCCGTATTCGTACTCGTACAATACACAGCTTTTAGATGTATGTACTATTGGTATATACACTCCAATGATCAGCTCTTAGCAGCCCATGTGAGTCACCTAACACATGTGGGAACCATAATTTGGAAACTAGCATGAAATATCTCATAAAATTACAAAAATATGAGTAATCATTCATGACTTATTTACATGAAAACAAAATTACATATCCTTTATATCTAATCCATACACCAATGACCAAAAACATCTACAAACACTTTCATTCTTCAATTTTCTTCATCTAATTGATCTCTCTCAAGTTCTATCTTCAAGTTCTAAGTGTTCTTCATATATTCTACAAGTTCTAGTTACATAAAATCAAGAATACTTTCAAGTTTGCTAGCTCACTTCCAATCTTGTAAGGTGATCATCCAACCTCAAGAAATCTTTGTTTCTTACAGTAGGTTATCATTCTAATACAAGGTAATAATCATATTCAAACTTTGGTTCAATTTCTATAACTATAACAATCTTATTTCAAGTGATGATCTTACTTGAACTTGTTTTCGTGTCATGATTCTGCTTCAAGAACTTCGAGCCATCCAAGGATCCGTTGAAGCTAGATCCATTTTTCTATTTTCCAGTAGGTTTATCTAAGGAACTTAAGGTAGTAATGATGTTCATAACATCATTCAATTCATATATATAAAGCTATCTTATTCGAAGGTTTAAACTTGTAATCACTAGAACATAGTTTAGTTAATTCTAAACTTGTTCGCAAACAAAAGTTAATCCTTCTAACTTGACTTTTAAAATCAACTAAACACATGTTCTATATCTATATGATATGCTAACTTAATGATTTAAAACCTGGAAACACGAAAAACACCGTAAAACCGGATTTACGCCGTCGTAGTAACACCGCGGGCTGTTTTGGGTTAGTTAATTAAAAACTATGATAAACTTTGATTTAAAAGTTGTTATTCTGAGAAAATGATTTTTATTATGAACATGAAACTGTATCCAAAAATTATGGTTAAACTCAAAGTGGAAGTATGTTTTCTAAAATGGTCATCTAGACGTCGTTCTTTCGACTGAAATGACTACCTTTACAAAAACGACTTTTAACTTATTTTTCTGACTATAAACCTATACTTTTTCTGTTTAGATTCATAAAATAGAGTTCAATATGAAACCATAGCAATTTGATTCACTCAAAACGGATTTAAAATGAAGAAGTTATGGGTAAAACAAGATTGGATAATTTTTCTCATTTTAGCTACGTGAAAATTGGTAACAAATCTATTTCAACCATAACTTAATCAACTTGTATTGTATATTATGTAATCTTGAGATACCATAGACACGTATACAATGTTTTGACCTATCATGTCGACACATCTATATATATTTCGGAACAACCATAGACACTCTATATGTGAATGTTGGAGTTAGCTATACAGGGTTGAGGTTGATTCCAAAATATATATAGTTTGAGTTGTGATCAATACTGAGATACGTATACACTGGGTCGTGGATTGATTCAAGATAATATTTGTAACATCCCGCGTTTTTCCGTTAAATTTATTTTCAACACTATCTTTTTTTTTTTAATAATACCTTTCGTGATTTAAATGCGTGGTTTCCATTGACTAACGTTCATAATATTCCCGTTATTTAATTATAACATCACTCGTTTACTCGAGCGTTTTTTTAAAATATTCGTTTGGTTAATTCCCGCACCCGCTTTGAAACTTGAGGGACCAAAGTTGGCTAGTGGGCAAACTAGTTGACTAGGTCAACTAGTCAACCCACCACTACCACCACACATTCAATCCCACCTTCTTCCTCTTTTCTCTCTACTTCCCTTTTATGAACACAAAACCCTCAAACACAAATTCATCATCTAAAACCGAATCATGGAGCAAACATCAAAACAAATTGTACTTTTGGAATCCTCGTTTCATCCTCTTCGATTTGATACTAGTCTCATGGCATGGGGTAAGAATTTCTCATGAAACCCTAACTTGTTAAATTCGTTTTTAGACTTGTCAAGTGGTTAATTAGTGTCTATGGCTCGTAGGGATGTCGTGTATGTAATTTGTATGCTCGTTCTTCGTGTTTTGAAAATATGACATGAACACCCAAATGGGTCTAGCTTAATCTTGAGTTTTGGTTGCTCAAATGATGTTATAAGATAAAGTGTATGTGTTAAAAGTGTTAGTTACCTCATTAGCTTCGTTTTGATATGTTGGATGATGAAAAACTAGCTCAATAACATGAAATGTGTTTTTGGTGAATCGATTATCGTTTTGGTAGGAACTTGATGCGGTTGAATGCTAGTTGAGACACTTGTTTGAATGTATGCTAGTTAACTAGTTAAATTGTATGCGTAAATAGCTTCGAAATGGTGTGATGTATGCTAGCGTTTGATTAGTGAATCATAAGTCTCATTGTGTCGAAATTGATTTTGAAACGATAACGTGACTAGTGATTTTGACGTAGTAAATGTTTATTGAAACTTGGAATATGCGTCTAGTTGCAATGTATGCGTTATTACCTTCAAAACGGCATATCGTATGTGTAAATTGGATTCCCGAATCATAAAATACGTTTTACGAACTTGAAACTTTGAAAATAAACCTTTCTTGATCAATTGACGAGTTTTCGGTTATTGTAAATGATGTTTTTGTTTGATGATATGTGGTTAGTTGTATTGCTCGTCAAAATACCTTTCCGAGGATATAAGATACATGTTTTGGTTGTTTGCGGATCATAAATGGTGAATGTTTGATGTTTGGTTCGTGCATACTTTGAAAAATTGACCAGAAATCTCTGCCCAGATGGTGGCGCGGCGCGCCCCATCCCCGCGCGGCGCGCGGATTGGCCTGGCCAGATTCTGCTTTGTTTGGCGCATTTCACGCGAAATGTTTGACTAGCTATCGACCTCCGATTCACATGAAACTTGTTTTAATATACTTGTATATGAATATTTAGCATAGAAAGATAGTCCGGGACCCGACCCGAACGTGTTGACTTTTTTGTTGACTTTGACCAAGTTTGACTTTTAGTCAAACTTAACCAAACTTTTATACAATCATTCTAACATGCTTTTATACTTGTTTCTTGTATGAAACTTGACAACGTGATTCACATGCTATACTATTCGAGTCGTAACGAGCCATAGGACTAATTGAACACATTTCACCCGACCTTGTATCGTAACCGGTTAATTGACACAACTTACTTGTTTAGGTCAAGGCTAAGCAACTTTCATGCATACGTTACTTTGTGAAGTACTTTTATACTCATGCACTCGAGGTGAGATCATAGTCCCACCCTTTTCAACAACTTTTATTCTTTTAAATCGTGGGCTGAGAAACATATACATTACATACTTATATACATTTCACATGTATATATACTTTTCATACTTTTATACTTTGAACACAAATACGAATACAAGATACAGACGAGTTAGAACAAAAGTACTCAATCCAATTATCATTAGTTCCACTTGCAGGGTGTAAGTGTAAGCGAGTGATTATGTTGTGTGGCCATACGGGTTTAACGAACCCTCATTCAGACGGTTCGCTACCGTTAGTGGATGAAATATAATTTCAACGTGCATAGTGTATGTTCTAACACTATATTCAAAATTCAGAGGGAAGATTCAGTTAAGCTTTGGTAATTGGGTGCTCGCAATACAAACTACATTCTTCGGAATGAATACGATTTGGATAATCATCTATACAAACTATTGTGGTTCAAAATATACTTTTACAAATACATTTATGATCTCACCAACGTTTTCGTTGACAGTTTTCTACATGTTTTCTCAGGTTCATACTTGGCTACTTGATACATGCTTCCGCACTCTTTGATTACTTGATTGGAGTCAACCATGCATGCATACGCTAGGGATAGCACTTTTGGATTCAAACTTTTGTTTACATACTTACTCTATTTATAGCAACTGTGTTTTTAAACAAATTATGTCGCAAGTTATTTCATTTATACTTTATGACTTTTGTAAACTAAACTTGCAAGTCTTGTACCTTTCAAATGAATGCGACATAATTTTGGTCAAACGAGTCTCATATAGGGACTACGACCACGCAACGGGACCTAAGTTAACGGCGCCGTCAATAACGGTTTTGGTCGGGTCGTTACAAGTGGTATCAGAGCGTTGGTTGTAGGGAACTAGGACGTGCATTAGTGTGTCTAACAGAGTCGTTAGGACGCATTAGTGAGTCTAGACTACAACCGGATAGTTAGCATTTGCATTCTGACATACATTCGCTATAGATAGCACTTACTTGACTACTTGTGCATTATACTTGAATCATTCTTAGGCAAACTTTTTAATGGTACCCAACCTTCATCATACGAACTCGTATTCCGCCACTTTTTGGTAATACACGCGAATTCAATGTTTATACGCGTACGGATGACCACGACTTCGTTAGTCACTCTAGTTCGGGAATTCTGACTCCTTGGTTGTTATCCACCCGTCTCAGCTTACTATCCACAAGTGTTGTAAAGTTACCACCACTACTCTAGATGAGTATCGTCATCACTATTTATCACTGCGGTTGCGTACTACTCGTTATCATGACTCGTTACTCTTTTCATACCTAAATACATTATTGTCTGACTCGAACCGCATTGACGTGAACAATCATTTATACACTTCCCTCGGGGAACGCTTCCTCAGAGTTGCAGAAATTCTTTCGATTTAATACGAGTCACGTTTGAGACGTCGTTACATTTTGTTCATTTTAGATCTTCACAGTTACACGAACTTGATGTTATGGAGTGATGTGGGAATGGAGGTATGAGTTAGCGTAATATAACGACACTCGATCAACGTGGTTATATTACGGTAAGACATACCAAAGTTCTAGTGACGCGTGATGGTGGTTAGACTCGATCAACCTAAACACCACCATGTGCCATGTACATGACTTCATCTTTTCAGGTTTGGACATCCGAAAACTCCGAGAATATTTATAACAACCATACCGGGGACACACCTTCAATTTTTGTCAAATTATATTTATGCTTCCGAATGAATTACCGATTCCATTCGACTTCAACCGTATGTCACATCGTCCTCGCGCAGTCTTATTGACTAACTACAATTTACTCGTTATGCTCACATCGGGGCGGAAACTTCTCTTGCATCACCCTCGTACTTCCGGTTCAGGAGGTCCTTATTCTAAATTCTCAATGGAGAGCGACTCTTCACGTCATACAAGTATTCGCCGCGAGGGTGGATAGTCCTAACAATCGTTTTCAAAACCCGATAAGAACTTGCCCCGACGAACGTTTTCGGAAACCGATAAATCTTCCGCGGCGCGAAATTCTTGAGAAACAGAAACTTGTTCCAACAAACGTTTTCAAGTCCTAACAAACTTATTTAAAATTTCTTAAGGAGATATACCTCATTTCGGATCGAGATCCTCGTTTCACTTCTAGATTTTGGAGTGCCTCACAAAAAGTCTCGGGACCACGTTTAGACATGAGTACCGCGTACCATCCAAAACCCGACGGACCGAGCAAACATACGATTCAAACCTTGGAAACCGTAATACGAATTTGTGTTATCAACTTCAAATTTACTTGAGAAAAGTTTTTGCCTTTAACCAAATTCTCTTACAACGATGGTTATCATTCAAGTCTTAACGTCACACTTTTCGAGGACCCGTATAGCCGTAATCGTCGTTTTCTTAATTTGTTGAACCGAAGTAGGTGACAAGCGAACCACCGGACCCGAAATCATTCATGAAACAACTGGAAATTTTTTTTTTCAATTCCAAGAAAGGCTCAAGGCGGATCGTAGTCGCCAAAAGAACTATGCCGATGTTAGACGTAAACATTTCAAATTCCACGTGGGAAACCGCGTCACGTTAAGAGTCGCACCTTGAAAAGGTGTAGTCCGTTTCGGAAACGTAGAAAGCTAAATCCGAGATATTTTTAGTCCTTTTGAAATTTTGGGGTGTGTTGTGCCCGTTGCTTACCGCTTCGAACTTCCGACTCAAACAAATTCCGTTCATCCTACATTCTATGTATCAACTTAAAGACGTGTTTTGCGAAACAAGAACTTGTTATTCCTTTTCGATGAGCTTACTAACGACGATAAACCTCACTTCCAAGGAGGACCGGTTGAAACTATAAATCGTGGAACCAAGCTTTAAACCAACGTAAAATCGCGACTGTCGAAGTTCGTTGAAATACCCGAAGGAGTACCTTCACTTATTCGTAGAACCGACAACGCAAGATCTCGAGGAAGAAACAACGACTACTACTTCCAACTAAATTTCGGGACGAAATTTCTTTTAAGGTTTAGGTAATGTAACATCCCGCGTTTTTCCGTTAAATTTATTTTCAACACTATCTTTTTTTTTTTAATAATACCTTTCGTGATTTAAATGCGTAGTTTCCATTGACTAACGTTCATAATATTCCCGTTATTTAATTATAACATCACTCGTTTACTCGAGCATTTTTTTAAAATATTCGTTTGGTTAATTCCCGCACCCGCTTTGAAACTTGAGGGACCAAAGTTGGCTAGTGGGCAAACTAGTTGACTAGGTCAACTAGTCAACCCACCACTACCACCACACATTCAATCCCACCTTCTTCCTCTTTTCTCTCTACTTCCCTTTTATGAACACAAAACCCTCAAACACAAATTCATCATCTAAAACCGAATCATGGAGCAAACATCAAAACAAATTGTACTTTTGGAATCCTCGTTTCATCCTCTTCGATTTGATACTAGTCTCATGGCATGGGGTAAGAATTTCTCATGAAACCCTAACTTGTTAAATTCGTTTTTAGACTTGTCAAGTGGTTAATTAGTGTCTATGGCTCGTAGGGATGTCGTGTATGTAATTTGTATGCTCGTTCTTCGTGTTTTGAAAATATGACATGAACACCCAAATGGGTCTAGCTTAATCTTGAGTTTTGGTTGCTCAAATGATGTTATAAGATAAAGTGTATGTGTTAAAAGTGTTAGTTACCTCATTAGCTTCGTTTTGATATGTTGGATGATGAAAAACTAGCTCAATAACATGAAATGTGTTTTTGGTGAATCGATTATCGTTTTGGTAGGAACTTGATGCGGTTGAATGCTAGTTGAGACACTTGTTTGAATGTATGCTAGTTAACTAGTTAAATTGTATACGTAAATAGCTTCGAAATGGTGTGATGTATGCTAGTGTTTGATTAGTGAATCATAAGTCTCATTGTGTCGAAATTGATTTTGAAACGATAACGTGACTAGTGATTTTGACGTAGTAAATGTTTATTGAAACTTGGAATATGCGTCTAGTTGCAATGTATGCGTTATTACCTTCAAAACGGCATATCGTATGTGTAAATTGGATTCCCGAATCATAAAATACGTTTTACGAACTTGAAACTTTGAAAATAAACCTTTCTTGATCAATTGACGAGTTTTCGGTTATTGTAAATGATGTTTTTGTTTGATGATATGTGGTTAGTTGTATTGCTCGTCAAAATACCTTTCCGAGGATATAAGATACATGTTTTGGTTGTTTGCGGATCATAAATGGTGAATGTTTGATGTTTGGTTCGTGCATACTTTGAAAAACTGACCAGAAATCTCTGCCCAGATGGTGGCGCGGCGCGCCCCATCCCCGCGCGGCGCGCGGATTGGCCTGGCCAGATTCTGCTTTGTTTGGCGCATTTCACGCGAAATGTTTGACTAGCTATCGACCTCCGATTCACATGAAACTTGTTTTAATATACTTGTATATGAATATTTAGCATAGAAAGATAGTCCGGGACCCGACCCGAACGTGTTGACTTTTTTGTTGACTTTGACCAAGTTTGACTTTTAGTCAAACTTAACCAAACTTTTATACAATCATTCTAACATGCTTTTATACTTGTTTCTTGTATGAAACTTGACAACGTGATTCACATGCTATACTATTCGAGTCGTAACGAGCCATAGGACTAATTGAACACATTTCACCCGACCTTGTATCGTAACCGGTTAATTGACACAACTTACTTGTTTAGGTCAAGGCTAAGCAACTTTCATGCATACGTTACTTTGTGAAGTACTTTTATACTCGTGCACTCGAGGTGAGATCATAGTCCCACCCTTTTCAACAACTTTTATTCTTTTAAATCGTGGGCTGAGAAACATATACATTACATACTTATATACATTTCACATGTATATATACTTTTCATACTTTTATACTTTGAACACAAATACGAATACAAGATACAGACGAGTTAGAACAAAAGTCCTCAATCCAATTATCATTAGTTCCACTTGCAGGGTGTAAGTGTAAGCGAGTGATTATGTTGTGTGGCCATACGGGTTTAACGAACCCTCATTCAGACGGTTCGCTACCGTTAGTGGATGAAATATAATTTCAACGTGCATAGTGTATGTTCTAACACTATATTCAAAATTCAGAGGGAAGATTCAGTTAAGCTTTGGTAATTGGGTGCTCGTAATACAAACTACATTCTTCGGAATGAATACGATTTGGATAATCATCAATACAAACTATTGTGGTTCAAAATATACTTTTACAAATACATTTATGATCTCACCAACGTTTTTCGTTGACAGTTTTCTACATGTTTTCTCAGGTTCATACTTGGCTACTTGATACATGCTTCCGCACTCTTTGATTACTTGATTGGAGTCAACCATGCATGCATACGCTAGGGATAGCACTTTTGGATTCAAACTTTTGTTTACATACTTACTCTATTTATAGCAACTGTGTTTTTAAACAAATTATGTCGCAAGTTATTTCATTTATACTTTATGACTTTTGTAAACTAAACTTGCAAGTCTTGTACCTTTCAAATGAATGCGACATAATTTTGGTCAAACGAGTCTCATATAGGGACTACGACCACGCAACGGGACCTAAGTTAACGGCGCCGTCAATAACGGTTTTGGTCGGGTCGTTACAATATTTATCGATTTATTTCTGTACATCTAACTGTGGACAACTAGTTGTAGGTTACTAACGAGGACAGCTGACTTAATAAACTTAAAACATCAAAATATATTAAAAGTGTTGTAAATATATTTTGAACATACTTTGATATATATGTATATATTGTTATAGGTTCGTGAATCAACCAGTGGCCAAGTCGTACTTCCCGACGAAGTAAAAATCTGTAAAAGTGAGTTATAGTCCCACTTTTAAAATCTAATATTTTTGGGATGAGAATACATGCAGGTTTTATAAATGATTTACAAAATAGACACAAGTATGTGAAACTACATTCTATGGTTGAATTATCGAAATCGAATATGCCCCTTTTTATTAAGTCTGGTAATCTAAGAATTAGGGAACAGACACCCTAATTGACGCGAATCCTAAAAATAGATCTATTGGGCCTAACAAACCCCATCCAAAGTACCGGATGCTTTAGTACTTCGAAATTTATATCATATCCGAAGGGTGTCCCGGAATGATGGGGATATTCTTATATATGCATCTTGTTAATGTCGGTTACCAGATGTTCACCATATGAATGACTTTTATCTCTATGTATGGGATGTGTATTGAAATATGAAATCTTGTGGTCTATTATTATGATTTGATATATATAGGTTAAACCTATAACTCACCAACATTTTTGTTGACATTTTAAGCATGTTTATTCTCAGGTGATTATTAAGAGCTTCCGCTGTCGCATACTTAAATAAGGACGAGATTTGGAGTCCATGCTTGTATGATATTGTGTAAAAACTGCATTCAAGAAACTTATTTTGTTGTAACATATTTGTATTGTAAACCATTATGTAATGGTCGTGTGTAAACAGGATATTTTAGATTATCATTATTTGATAATCTACGTAAAGCTTTTTAAACCTTTATTGATGAAATAAAGGTTATGGTTTGTTTTAAAATGAATGCAGTCTTTGAAAAACGTCTCATATAGAGGTCAAAACCTCGCAACGAAATCAATTAATATGGAACGTTTTTAATCAATAAGAACGGGACATTTCACGTGATTGATTTCGGAATTGGATGGGATAGACATCTACTGCTAGTAGAGTTTTCCTATAACAATAGTTATCATGCGAGTATAAAGGCAACGCCTTTTGAAGCACTGTATGGTAGAAAGTGCAGATCACCTTTATGTTGGACTGAGTTAGGAGATAGTCAGTTAACTGGTCCTGAGATAGTACATGAGACGAATAAGAAAATCGTGCAGATTCGGGAAAGAATGAAAGTGGCATGAGATCGACAAAAGAGCTATGCAGATCTTAAGAGGAAAGATTTGGAATTTCTGGTGGGAGATAAGGTTATGCTCAAAGTGTCACCCTGGAAGGGTGTAGTGCATTTGGAAAGAGAGGAAAGTTAAGTCCGAGGTATATTGGACCGTTTTAGATTACCGAACGAATTGGACCGGTAGCGTATAGATTGAAACTACCACAAGAACTTAGCGAGATTCACGATACTTTTCATGTTTCCAATTTAAAGAGGTGTTTATCAGATGAAAGTTTGGTGATTCCTTTAGATGAAGTGCAAGTTGATCCTAAGATTAATTTCATTGAAGAGCCTGCTGAGATTATGGATCGCGAGATTAAGCAACTAAAGCAAAGCAGGATTCCACTGGTAAAGGTTAGATGGAATGCTCGTAGAGGACCGGAATTCACGTGGGAGCGTGAAGATCAGATGAGACTTAAGTATCCGAAACTGTTTCCCGAGGAGACGACTACGACGGATGACCACTAAAATTTCAGGACGAAATTTTTCATAACAGGTGGGTAATGTAACAGCCCCACTTTTTCCATTTACTATCGTTACTTGTCCGTTAAGTGTTTAACGGTGATTACTTGGATTTGTGTATTTAATAGAATTAAGTACATACTTAATAGAAGAATGTTTGAATTAATATGATATATTAATTTACGATTTATTTCGGTTAGCAAAATAACTAGAAAACGTTACGATTAAGTTTATCGCCTAGAAGACTTTTCAGTTTACGGAACTCAGAAAACGAGACAATAATTATTTTTGATAATTATTGACTTTAAGGAAATTATTTTTAATTTATTATTAGTTTAATGAATTAAACTCGGTGATTGCGTTTCAACGACTAGTTAACGTTCCGGAGACCCGGTAGGGTTAACGGTACTCGAAATGGACCACGCGCGTACTAAGAGTTAACGAAAACTGAGCCCGAGACCCCATGAGAAGGCCATTCGGCTGACCCCCTAGTGGACCCCTTTTGGACTCTTAATTTCTTATTTGGGCTATGTGATTAGTGGTGGATTAGATTAAGGCCCTAAACTAGAAGTATAAAAGAAAAAGGAAACTTGTGAGCCCTCCCCATTTGTTTTCTTGGCCGAAATTTTGCTCCCCTCTCCCCCTTGGAAGCCGTCGGCCACCATCACCACCAAGCTGAAATGTCCCGTTCATATTGATTATAAACGTTCCATATTAATTGATTTCGTCGCGAGGTTTTGACCTCTATATGAGACGTTTTTCAAAGACTGCATTCATTTTTAAAACAACCATAACCTTTATTTTATTGATAAAGGTTTAAAAAGCATTACGTAGATTATCAAATAATGATAATCTAAAATATACCGTTTACACACGACCATTACATAATGGTTTACAATAAGAATATATTACATCAAAAATAAGTTTCTTGAATGCAGTTTTTACATAATATCATACAAGCATGGACTCCAAATCTTGTCCTTATTTTAGTATGCAACAGCGGAAGCTCTTAATAATCACCTGAGAATAAACATGCTTAAAACGTCAACAAAAATGTTGGTGAGTTATAGGTTTAACCTATATATTATCAAATCATAATAATAGACCACAAGATTTCATATTTCAATATACATCCCATACATAGAGATAAAAATCATTCATATGGTGAACACCTGGTAACCGACATTAACAAGATGCATATAAGAATATCCCCTATCATTCCGGAAAATCCTTCGGACATGATAAAAACGAATTCGAAGTACTAAAGCATCCGGTACTTTGGATGGGGTTCGTTAGGCCCAATAGATCTGTCTTTAGATTTCGCGTATATTAGTAGATCGGTTTACTAATTCTTAGGCTACCAAGCAAAAGGGGCATATTCGGCTTCGATCATTCACCCATATAATGTAGTTTCATTTACTTGTGTCTATTTCGTAAAACATTTATAAAACTGCATGTATCCTCATCCCAAAATATTAGATTTTAAAAGTGGGACTATAACTCACTTTCACAGATTTTTACTTCGTTGGGAAGTAAGACTTGGCCACTGTTCGATTCACGAACATATAACAAATATGTACATATATATCAAAGTATGTATATATTAGCGTATATTAGTAGTTTATTAAGTCAGCTGTCCTCGTTAGTAACCTACAACTAGTTGTCCATAGTTAGATGTACAGAAATAAATTGATATATATTATCTTGAATCAATCCACGACCCAGTGTATACACGTCTCAGGCTAGATCACAACTCAAAGTATATATATTTTTGGAATCAACCTCAACCCTGTATAGCTAACTCCAACATTACTGCATATAGAGTGTCTATGGTTGTTCCAAATAATATATATACATGAGTCGATATGATATGTCAAAACATTTGCATACATGTCTATGGTATCCCAATATTACATAATATATTAGAATACATGCATAATACAATATAAGTTAGCTAGGATATGGTTTGTATAGAATTGTTACAATATTTTCCGTAGCTACAACAATCAAAAAATATCCAATCTTGTTTTACCCATAACTTCTTCGTTTTAAATCCGTTTTGAGTGAATCAAATTGCTATAGTTTCATATTGAACTCTATTTTATGAATCTAAACAGAAAAAGTATAGGTTTATAGTCGAAAATATAAGTTACAAGTCGTTTTTGTAAGAGGTAGTCATTTCAGTCGAAAGAACGACGTCTTGATGACCATTTTGAAAAACATATTTCCACTTTGAGTTTAACCATGATTTTTGCATATAGTTTCATGTTCATAAGAAAAATCATTTTCCCAGAAGAACAACTTTTAAATCAAAGTTTATCATAGTTTTTAATTATCAAACCCAAAATAGCACGCGGTGTTACTACGACGGCGTATGTCAGGTTTTACGGTGTTTTTCGTGTTTCCAAATTTTAAATCATTAAGTTAGCATATCATATAGATATAGAACATGTGTTTAGTTGATTTTAAAAGTCAAGTTAGAAGGATTAACTTTTGTTTGCGAACAAGTTTAGAATTAACTAAACTATGTTCTAGTGATTTCAAGTTTAAACCTTCGAATAAGGTAGTTTTATATATATGAATCGAATGATGTTATGAACATCATTACTACCTCAGATTTTGTGGATAAACCTACTGGAAATGAGAAAAATAGATCTAGCTTCAAAGGATCCTTGGATGGCTTGAAAGTTCTTGAATCAGAATCATGACACGAAAACAAGTTTAAGTAAGATTTCCACTCGAAATAAGATTGTTATAGTTATAGAAATTGAATCAAAGTTTGAATATGAGTATTACCTTGTATTACAAAGATATCTTACTGTAAATAAGAAAGATTTCTTGAGGTTTAATGATCACTTTACAAGATTGGAAGTAAGCTAGCAAACTTGGAAGTATTCTTGATTTTATGAAACTAGAACTTATAGAATTTATGAAGAACACTTAGAACTTGAAAATAGAACTTGAGAGAGATCAATTAGATGAAGAAAAATGAAGAATGAAAGTGTTTGTAGGTGTTTTTGGTCGTTGGTATATGGATTAGATATAAAGGATGTGTAATTTTATTTACATGTAAATAATTCATGAATGATTACTCATATTTTTGTAATTTTATGAGATATTTCATGCTAGTTGTCAAATGATGGTTCCCACATGTGTTAGGTGACTCACATGGGCTGCTAATAGCTAATCATTGGAGTGTATATACTAATAGTACATACATCTAAAAGCTGTGTATTGTACGAGTACCAATACGGGTGCATGCAAGTAGAATTGTTAATGAAACTGAACGAGGATGTAATTGTAAGCATTTTTGTTAAGTAGAAGTATTTTGATAAGTGTTTTGAAATATTTCAAAAGTGTATGAATACATATTAAAACACTACATGTAAATACATTTTAACTGAGTCGTTAAGTCATCGTTAGTCGTTACATGTATATGTTGTTTTGAAACCTTTAGGTTAACGGTCTTGTTAAATGTTATTAACCCATTATTTATTATATCTAAAGAGATGTTAAATTGTTACATTATCATGATATTAAGATATATAATATATCTTAGTATGATATATATACAGTTAAATGTCGTTACAACGATAATCGTTACATATATGTCTCGTTTCGAAATCATTAAGTTAGTAGTCTTATTTTTACATATGTAGTTTGTTGTTAATACACTTAATGATATATTTACTTATCATTTAACATAATTAACCAAGTGCATCAATATCTTAATATGATTCATATGTACCTAGTAAGACGTTGTTATAACGAAAATCGTTATATATATCGTTTTCGAGTTTCTTAATTTAATAGTCTCATTTTTATGTATATAACTCATTGTTAAAATACCTAATGAGATACTTACTTATCATAAAATCATGTTAACTATATATATAACCATATATATGTCATCATATAGTTTTTACAAGTTTTAACGTTCGTGAATCACCGGTCAACTTGGGTGGTCAAATGTCTATATGAAACCTATTTCAATTAATCAAGTCTTAACAAGTATGATTACTTAACATGTTGTAAACACTTAATCATGTAAATAACAATTTCATTTAATATATATATAAACATGAAAAAGTTCGGGTCACTACACAAGCCACCCTCAATCTTCAAATTTTGATAAAGTCTTGTGCATCAAAGTTGCTCGTTACATCGTTCTACGTCTAGTATTGTTGATTGATTGTGCTAGTAAGGTATAATTGCAAACCCTAGTTTCATTAAATCAGTTTTTTTTATCAATTATATGGTGTAATCGAGTCTAGTACTCAATTAATGGTGTCTAGTCTTGCTAATTGTCGATTGATTGCAAAATTAACGTTGTTTGATTGAAAAATGAATTTGTTTATTGATGATCTGATTAAATTGTTATGAGATATGGTTTTGTAATATGTTTAATTAGAAAGATATCAAAAAGTTATTGATTTTAGACTCCGATTTTGCGTGATTTCGTTATCGTATGCTCAAGATATGCTTAATCAAAGTTTTCGTTAGGTTTTGCATGAAATTCGAATTTTCTGAGTTGCATGCTTTGTGTTTTAGTTTATGAAAGTTATGCTACTGTATTTCTTGTGAAAATTTATGCAATTTAGACTAAAGATATGCGTTAAAAGGTTATGTAATGCTTCCGGTATGATAAAACGAAGTTTTGGTTTGTAAAGAATGCTGAATCTGTTTTTAAATTCACATAAAAATTTCTAGAATGAACTAGGAATTGATTTAGACTTTGAACTTCTGGAATATGTTAACTTATATGTTACTTGACATGTTTCATTTGTATGAGAACTTGCGAGAACGTGATTTTCTATGAGATATATGCTCGTCTATATGATATGTCCGATTGATGTTCAGAAACTGAAGAGTCTGTAATGTTTTGCAAATCTGTATGAATTGGCTAAAGTAATGCTTCTGATTATTTTATCACTTAAATTTTGAGATGTCTTGAGATGACACCAATTGGCCGTTCGTTAAAATCTATTTTCTATATTTTATGAAAAATGTTTAAAAACTGACGCGCGAGCAGAATTTTCTGTAATGAACCTGAACTTGAGCCTTTCTGATATTGGACTTTTATTTATCGTATGAGGCCCTGGATGGACTTTTTGGAATCTTTTTTAAGTCTAGTTATGATCTGGAGTTGATCGTAATTTTTTGAATTATGTGCTATGTGCTATGAGTGTATTTCTTTATGACGTGTGATTTTCGAAGGTTTACTTTAAGATGCGGAAAATGCGATTTACTAAATTACGAGCGATAATATGTTATATGACTTAATTATGATTCGTTGACCTATTTGACCGAGTTGACTTTTGGTTTGACTTTGGTTGACTTGCTTGGATTAGTTGACTTTTACTTATTCGTTGAGTCAGTCTGAGCACTAGGACTTTACGTACACTATGGGTTGACTAAGTTTGACCTATTAGTGTATACTTAAGATGATTTACTTTGTTAGGTTGCGTTATTCAAGTCAAAAGTTTCGACAACAGTACGATTTGCTAAGATCTTTACGAGTGCTTTTGCTAAGGTGAGTCTACAGTCCCTACTACGTTTTTACAAGGATGAGATGCATGCTTTTTACAAATGTTTTACGTGTTTGGCACAAGTAACTTACTAAGAATATACATATGAGTTCAGATCAAAAATCCCTTAGCTTGATTATATTAGTTACTTTGTAAGCTCGACTTATAGGGACGGTACCGTTAGGTTTGACAAACCTCACCGCAACGTTAAACAGGTGCTTATGTAGTTGTAACACGTACACTTGATCGGTGTATCGCGAGTATAGGGTAAACTAAAGACGTGTGCTCGGCTCTCGCAAAGGTTAAAGCTTTATAATCAAGTGCTCATGATAATGTATACTTTTCTAGTGATGTTTTATAAGAAAATCTTGTTGCCTTACTTACGAAATGATTTACTAAACCTGTGGATTCACTCAGCGTTTTTCGTTGACGTTTTGCATGTTTCATCTCAGGTACTTAGATCTAGTGCTTCCGTTTTATTTGAAGTCATGTGCTGTTTGCTGCTAGAACTGGACGGCGTCCAGCATGATTTCTATTTTTATTTCAAGAACAAATATTCGCATTTAAACAGTTTTCTCTGATGTTTTGGGTTCATATACTATGGTCATTGATGTCAAATGTTTCCAGTTACATTTTCTTAAATAAATGACTTGTTTTCATGATTAATGCGAATACTTTTCGGAAACGTCTCATATAGAGGGCGTGACCGCTAAACTGTGGGACCAGGAGTTAATATTCTGTTAGTGGATTCTGACGGGGTATTACATATTACAAGCATGATAGTTTTTTGTGTGGTCTACATCAATTGTACTATTCATCAGAAGTCGAAGACAAAGTTGAACAAAAAAGGACACGGGTCGCCAGCTGACAAGTGACCTTACATGACCACGTAGGAATACAGAAGTTTAACGCATGTGCAGACATGTGTTATAATTTTTCAACGACTAGGGAATCCAATATTCAATTTATTAATTTAAATAGTATGACTAAACCAATTTGGGGTGTTCCTGCAAATAGCTACCTAGGAGGAAAGAAAGAGAGCACGCTCTCTGATGATGTTGTCTACACAAGTACAGACATCCTATGTACCAATAGACAATATGTCTATTACCTAGTTAATAGAACTCCTATAAATAGAGATCTCCACTATTGTAATAACTTTGTAAATGCTTAAGATATCCTCTCTAGCTATTTTAGGTGTAATCTGTATCAACCAACTATCTATTTCGCCTTTGAATAGTTGTGATTCTTTGACATTTATATCAATAAAAGAATAAGTTGAAAATTACCCATGACTCTCATTTAATTTCTTGTTTAAATATACTTGACAGTTACAACATCTGTTTAAATGAAAAGATTTGTATTCCCCCCCCCCCCCCCAACAATACTCATGTTGTTATTTCGGGACCAACAACTGGTATCAGAGCTTGGATCTGAATTCTCTCATGGCTGCATATAGTAACTCAGCTTATCTCAAAAATGGTTCTTCAAATAGACCACCCAAGTTTGATGAAGATGAATATGAAACTTGGAGAGATAGGTTTATGCTCCACCTTGAGTCTATTGACCCACTCATGCCTGGTATTGTAAACAATGGCCCATTTATCCCTACTAAAACAATTGATAGTGTGCCTGCTATAGCAGATACTCCTACTATTGAAGGTAGAGAGGTTGTTCT
Organism: Rutidosis leptorrhynchoides; assembly: GCF_046630445.1. NCBI lineage: Eukaryota > Viridiplantae > Streptophyta > Magnoliopsida > Asterales > Asteraceae > Rutidosis > Rutidosis leptorrhynchoides. The sequence goes on along the minus strand of NC_092337.1, from coordinate 268,018,157 downwards.
TCCCACATCTAGATGAGTTGATGAGGAAAAATGTCATGTTGGACTTGACCCAAAAATTAAAAATATGATAGCTATCACATTACCTAATCATGTGTTCAAGTTGATTAAGAGGAAACCAACTGCTAAAGCTATTTTAGACGATCTTGATGTCACTTATGATGGAAAAGATGAGGTCAGGCTAAACAAGATAATTGCCTTAAAATGGGAACATGAGCTCTTCTTTACTTATAAGAGTGATACTTTGAAACAGACTTTCATTAAGTTTAACTCTCTAGTTACTGATGTGGATAGCTTGAAACTCAAGTATACTGACTTTGAACAGGTCAACAAATTCATTGACTCATTACCTACTAAGTGGAAACCTGTCACTGACCCCTTAAGAACAACCCAGACTTTAAAGAATTTTGATATGTCATCTATGTATGGTACACTGTAGAACTATGAGAAGGCAGAACAAAAACTCGAACTAAATTAAAAGAAAAACTTTAAGTCAGGCCCCACCACTTCAAAATCTACTAAATCAGATGATACTGCTCTTGTTGCTTTGCTAAAGAGAAGGCACAAAAAGCCTTGCTGGTTCAAAAGCTGATAGTAGAAGAAGAGGCAGCTTAAGATGATGAGGGTAGTTAGACTGGGTCTGAGGAAAGTAGTGATGGTGATGATGTTGAAGGGTTTGCTGAGGGAATGGAATTACTAGCTAGGAAGTTCAAGAAATTCAACCGTAGTAGGACCAGTAAACCATCCAGGGTTAGCAATAAACCCAATGCTAGGTATGCAAGCAAGTCAGTAAAGGTCCCCAATCTTATTGTTATAATTGTGAGAAGGTAGGACACTTTGCATCTGAATGCATGTCTAGAAAACCTCTTCACATGCTAACACTTTTTCAAACGCTGATAAGTACAAGAACAAGTACAAAGCTATGAAGGACTAGATGAAGGAGAACTTAAAAGTTGAGAAGAAGGAGAATAAACCACAAAAGGTGTTAGTTGCTGTGCATCATGATTGGGATGAAACAAGTTCATCATCATCTTCACACAGTGAAAGTGATGAGGAGTGTACGGGTTATGCATCTTGTAAAAAGTTGTGTATGATGCCCAAAGAGTTTGAGGAGTTTGATGAGGAAGAAAGTGGTATTACATTTTAAGCAAACATGGGAGAAGATGATCTAAAAAGAGATTCACGTCAATGGAAATCTGAAATGCTGTATAAGGGCATTCGAAACAAGTAAATCTGGTATCTCGACAGTGGTTGTTCGAGACATATGACCGAATGTAAGTCTTTGCTGATGTTCTATCAAGAAAATATGGTCCAGTTGTTTCATATGGAGATAATTTGTTAGGTTACACAAAGGGTTTTGGTACTTTGATAAATGGGAATGTTACATTCACCAATGTAGCATATGTCGTTGGGCTTACACCCAATTTGCTCAGCATAAGCCAACTGACAAATAAAAAGAAGATAGTTCAATTCAGCAAGAAACTTGGTACTATTTTGACAAGATAGGGAAGCCATTGCTAACTACAAAAAGACATGAGAACATGTATTAAATTGACATAAACACAATAGTCACAACAACTGATACTTGTTTTTATTCAAAGTCAGCTGACAATCTCAAGTGGTTATAGCACAAGAGACTATCATATCTCAACTTTAAGGATATTCACAAACTCTCAAGCAAAAGTTTAGTGTCTAGGCTACCCACCATGTCTTATGTTAAGGACAGATTGTGTCCTAGTTGTGAAAAAGGAAAGCATCACCATTCTTCATTCAAATCAAAGCAGATTTCATCTATTGATAAACCATTTCAATTACTTCATATGGATCTGTTTGGTCATGTCAATGTTTTCAGCTGTAGTGGGAAGAGATATACACTAGTTATCATTGATGAATATTCCAGATACACTTGGGTATTCTTTTTGAAACAAAAGAGTGAAGCTGCTGATGAAATTGTTGGTTATTGATCCAATGATAATATTCAAATGTTAACCACCTTGTTTTGATGATGACACCAAGTCTTGTATGCTTAAAACAATGTATAGAACAACACAAGTTCACAAGCCTACACAATCTCTAGCAAACGACCAATATACAAAACCGTTAAGTCAAAATAGTCATTTGAAAAATACTGAAGGAGCATGGATGGGTCTAGAGTCGACCGTAGGTTAGACCGTGGGATGCCCTGTACCTTGGTTCTTCGAAACAAGGTACACGATCAACTCCACGGTCAGCCGTGGATCGACCGCAGTTTCTCACTGTCCGGATTTTTTATCGAAAAATGTTTAAGTACTTCGGGGCATCTATAATTTACAAAACCTTTTTCAATATGCTTAGAATAGTTGCCTTCTTTGTTTTCAAAAGAGTTTTGAACTAAAAGATGTTAATCTTGATTAATCACACCTAATGACGTCTTAATGACAGTTTAGCTTGCAATTAAGGTTAAACACATAAGTGTTGCATGATATCATTTTAATCCTAAAGTTTATCTAGACATAATTAGGATGGTCATTAAGTCTCAACTAAAGAGATGCTCTCCTCTTAACCCTTGAAACAATACTTATATGGTTAAGTATAATTAACTTGGAAGATTAGTGTAACTTTCAAGAAGTCTTCACTAGTGTTAAAATGGTCATCTTTGGCATGTTGCAAGCTACCAATGAAGATAGATACTTCCACTCATAAGTTGACAAAATAGAGAAGACTTGGGAAATTAAATTTGGAATGTTCTGGTATGGGGTATGAGGTTTGGAACGTAATAGTTTGTCTCTTTATGATTAATGCAACTAGTCAAAGTATACCGACCTAGATTCAAACAAATCCAATTGACTTTTAAAAAGCACCAATGAAGCAAGATACTTCCATCAAAGATGAAGACAAGGGTTTAGAGATTTGGGTAATGAAGTTTGGATGGTAGTAGTTTGTCAAGAGAACAAAATCTGCATTTACCTTATTACCCATCTTCTATTAGGGAGAGGAATCCTTTTCCATCTGATTGGTCCACGTGGCACTCTCACTCACATAAATTTACTGTTCACTCATTTTACATTTTTATATATATACATTTTTTATAGATACATTTTTTTATATTGTATATTTTTTTTACATATTTATTTTGGTCAAATGGGATTACCTGATAGTTTTGGTCATATAAAAAAAAATGCATATACAATCAGATGGCGTGAATGACTGAGTAAACAAACCATCCCTCCCACACCTCTATTATGTAGTGAGCCGAACTTTTCCATATTTATATATATTAAATGAAATTGTTATTTACATGATTAAGTGTTTCCAACATGTTAAGCAATCAAACTTGTTAAGACTTGATTAATTTAAATAGGTTTCATATAGACAATTGAGCACCCAAGTTGACCGGTGATTCACGAACGTTAAAACTTGTAAAAACTATACGATGACATATATATGATTATATATATAGTTAACATGATATTATGATAAGTAAGTATCTCATTAGGTATTTTAACAATGAGTTATATACATAAAATTGAGTTTATTGAATTAAGAAACTCGAAACGATATATATAACGATTATCATTATAACAACGTCTTACTAAATACATATGAATCATATTAAGATATAGATACACTATGTTTAATCATGATAAATGATAAGTAAACATGTCATTAAGTGTATTAACAATGAACTACATATGTAAAAACAAGACTACTAACTTAATGATTTCGAAACGAGACATATATGTAATGATTATCGTTGTAACAACATTTAACTGTATATATATCATACTAAGATATATTAATATATCATAATATCATGATAATGTAATAAATTAACATCTCTTTAGATATAATAAACAATAGGTTAACAACATTTAACAAGCTCGTTAAACTAAAGGTTTCAAAACAACATTTACATGTAACGACTAACGATGACTTAACGACTCAGTTAAAATGTATATACAAGCAGTGTTTTAATATGTATTCATACACTTTTTAAAGACTTCAATACACTTATAAAAATACTTCTACTTAACAAAAATGCTTACAATTACATCCTCGTTCCGTTTCATCAACAATTCTACTCGTATGCACCCGTATTCGTACTCGTACAATACACAGCTTTTAGATGTATGTACTATTAGTATATACACTCCAATGATCAGCTATTAGCAGCCCATGTGAGTCACCTAACACATGTGAGAACCATCATTTGGCAACTAGCATGAAATATCTCATAAAATTACAAAAATATTAGTAATCATTCATGACTTATTTACATGTAAACAAAATTACACATCCTTTATATCTAATCCATATACCAACGACCAAAAACACCTACAAACACTTTCATTCTTCAATTTTCTTCATCAAATTGATCTCTCTCAAGTTCTATCTTCAAGTTCTAAGTGTTCTTCATAAATTCTATAAGTTCTAGTTTCATAAAATCAAGAATACTTCCAAGTTTGCTAGCTTACTTTCAATCTTGTAAATTGATCATCCAACCTCAAGAAATCATTCTTATTTATAGTAAGATATCTTTCTAATATAAGGTAATACTCATATTCAAACTTTGATTCAATTTCTATAACTATAACAATCTTATTTCGAGTGGAAATCTTACTTTGATTCTGCTTCAAGAACTTTCAAGCCATCCAAGGATCCTTTGAAGCTAGATCTATTTTTCTCATTTCCAGTAGGTTTATCCACAAAACCTTAGGTAGTAATGATGTTCATAACATCATTCGATTCATATATATAAAACTACCTTATTCGAAGGTTTAAACTTGAAATCACTAGAACATAGTTTAGTTAATTCTAAACTTGTTCGCAAACAAAAGTTAATCCTTCTAACTTGACATTTAAAATCAACTAGACACATTTTCTATATCTATATTATATGCTAACTTAATGATTCAAAACCTAAAAACACGAAAAACACCGTAAAACTGGATATACGCCGTCGTAGTAACACCGCGGGCTGTTTTGGGTTAGTTAATTAAAAACTATGATAAACTTTGATTTAAAAGTTGTTCTTCTGGGAAAATGATTTTTCTTATGAACATGAAACTATATCCAAAAATCATGATTAAACTCAAAGTGGAAGTATGTTTTCCAAAAAGGTCATCTAGACATCGTTCTTTCGACTGAAATGACTACCTTTACAAAAACGACTTTAAACATGTACTTCTGACTATAAACTTATACTTTTACTGTATATATTCATAAACTTAATTTCAATATGAAACCATAGCAATTGGATTCACTTAAAACGGATTTAAAACGAAGAAGTTATGGGTAAAACAAGATTGGATATTTTTACTTGTTGTAGCTACGTAAAAATTGGAAAAAAAATCTATATTAATCATATCCTAGCTAAGTTATATTGTATAATATATATATTCTAATATATTATGTAATCTTGAGATACCATAGACACGTATGCAAATGTTTTGACATATCTTATCGACTCATCTATATATATATTATTTGGAACAACCATAGACACTCTATATGCAGTAATGTTGGAGTTAGCTATACAGGGTTGAGGTTGATTCCAAAAATATATATACTTTGAGTTGTGATCTAGCCTGAGACGTGTATACACTGGGTCGTGGATTGGGTCAAGATAATATATATCAATTTATTTCTGTACATCCAACTATGGACAACTAGTTGTAGGTTACTAACGAGGACAGCAGACTTAATAAACATAAAACATTAAAATGTATTAAAAATGTTGTAAATATATTTTGAACATACTTTGATATATATATGTACATATTTGTTATAGGTTCGTGAATCGACCAGTGGCCAAGTCTTACTTCCCGACGAAGTAAAAATCTGTGAAAGTGAGTTATAGTCACACTTTTAAAAATCTAATATTTTTGGGATGAGAATACATGCAGCTTTATAAATGTTTTACAAAATAGACACAAGTACATGAAACTACTTTCTATGGTTGAACGATCGAAGCCGAATATGCCCCTTTTACTTGGTAACCTAAGAATTAGTAAACCAGTCTACTAATTGACGCGAATCCTAAAGATAGATCTATTGGGCCCAACAAACCCCATCCGTTGTAGCGGATGCTTTAGTACTTCGATTTTTTATATCATGTCCGATGGATGTCCTGGAATGATGGGGATATTCTTATATGCATCTTTTTAATGTCAGTTACCAGGTGTTTGCCGTATGAATGATTTTTATCTCTATGTATGGGATGTATTGAAATATGAAATCTTGTGGTCTATTATTATGATTTGATAATATATAGGTTAAACCTATAACTCACCAACATTTTTGTTGACGTTTTAAGCATGTTTATTCTCAGGTGATTATTAAGAGCTTCCGCTGTTGCATACTAAAATAAGGACAAGATTTGGAGTTCATGCTTGTATGATATTATGTAAAACTGCATTCAAGAAACTTATTTTTGATGTAATATATTCATATTGTAAACCATTATGTAATGGTCGTGTGTAAACGGTATATTTTAGATTATCATTATTTGATAATCTACGTAATGCTTTTTAAACCTTTATCGATAAAATAAAGGTTATGGTTGTTTTAAAAATGAATGCAGTCTTTGAAAAACGTCTCATATAGAGGTCAAAACCTCGCAACGAAATCAATTAATATGGAACATTTATAATCAATATGAACGGGACATTTCAGTTGGTATCCGAGCGTTGGTCTTACAGAACCAGAAATTTGCATTAGTGTGTCTTATCGAGTTTGTTAGGATACATTAGTGAGTCTGGACTTTGACCGTGTTTTCTTTAAAAATGATTGCTTAACACTTTTGTTGGAAACTATATATTATTAACATGTAAATATTATGTGATATATTAACCTCTTAATGTGTTTGATATTGTGTAATAGATGTCTACCACTAGTACAAATCCCATTGATTCACCTAATAATAATGAAGAGTCGAATATATTTTGGGAAGATTCACAAATTCCCGAAGAGGAACCGGAAGAAGAGGAATCGGAAGAAGAGGAACCGAAAGAAGAGGAACCGGAAGAGGAGGAACCGGAAGAGGAGGAACCGGAAGAAGAAGAACCGGAAGAGGAAGAACCGAAAGAAGAAGAGGTTCCGGAGGAAGAAATATTGATACCTATAGTAAATCGATTAAATAAAAGAAAATCCTCAACCAACGGACCAAAGTTAATAATGGTCAATGGTGTTTCCACCGAGGAAGCAAAATATTGGGAAGATTATCAATTTTTCGATGAATCGGATCCCGATGAGGATTCCGATGATGTTATTGAAATTACCTCGACCCAATTTAATAAAGCGAAATAAAATAATAAGGGAAAAGGTATAAAAATAGAGAAACCCGATTCCAACCCCGATGAACTTTATATGTATCGGCAACATCCGTATTTTCTAAAATGTAACAATGACCCGGGAACCTCTAAACCACCAGGTTTTTCTAAACCATTGTGGAAAACGAAGGCTCGTATTAGAGGAACACCATATATTCCTAGAAAATTATAAAAACGAACCAAGTCCAAAGAAGAAGAAACCAGTGACTCAGATTAGAGGGTTGTAATCATGTTGTGTATTATATGTATTGTAGTGTGCTTGTACTTTTATGTTCTATGTAAAAATTACTTGTATTGTTTGTTAATTATCTTTTACGAATCTAATCCTTGTCTATTTTACAGTATAAAAACAAAATGGACGTTAAGGGTAGACAACCGAATATTTTAGAAGACCTACCAGAGGATATGATTGAGGAAATCTTGTCTAGAGTCGGTCAGAATTCATCAGCACATTTAGTTATGACGAAATTAACTTGTCAAACATTTGAAAGTCTTTCCAGAAATGCCTTAGTTTATAAAAAGATTTCCTTTGATAGGTGGGGTATATCATATTGGGGAGACCGTAAGTTACGCCGTATTTTCTTTAAAGCTTTAAATGCGGGGAACCCAAATGTAATTTTACGCTACGGGTTAAGAACCTATTGTGACTCAACATATCCCAACATAGGATTTCATGAATTATAAAGAGCTTCTAACATGCAACATAAAGAAGCATGTTATGCTTACGGGTTAGTGATGTTCACTTCTTACCAAAGTGATAAAAAGAACATCGGATTGCAGCTTTTAAATAAAACCTTCCCAAAAGTGACGGATTCAGTAGTTGGGGTGAGAAACAAGGTTTTTAGATTATTACGAGGCTGTTGGACATTATGAAACCCTCGTCCTTTTGACGACATTACAACATGCTGCCTAGACAATGGTCATAACGGTTATTTTTCACAAGATCAATGATGGGAAGTTGTCTTAGTAAAACCTGAATGCATGACTTGTTTCTGGACTTATGAATTACGTGTCTTTATTTTTTTTGCTGAACAACTTGCATATTAACTAGAATTGCCTTCATAGCTGCCGAGTAGCAAAGTTATTATGTGCTATATTTCATCCTATATGTATTATAGCGGTATTGTAAGTTTGTAAAATATTGTATAAAGTTTGAACGCGAAATATTATTGTAATAAGTTTTTCATATAGAATCGTAGTAGTTGAATTGTATAATAGCTGCTAAGTATGAATTTAACGGGTAGGTACTACCCGAATTAAAACTATAAAATGCTAATATGAAGAAAAAGCTTTTATAAATAAGTTCATATTATGCTATGAAATACTATTGACTACTCTTAAATTCTATATGATTAACTCAATTCTTTTGGCTATTTTGAAGGAAATGGCACCGGCGACTCGTCAAAACTTGAACATGAGTGAGGAAGACTTCCGTATTTTCCTTGCTGCGAACATAGCCGCAGTGCAGGCTGCAATGCAAAATAACAATAACTCTGGATCTAGCAGTGGAACTAATTCTGCAAGAAATCGTGTAGGATGCTCCTACAAAGAATTCACTGCCTGCAAACCTTTGGAATTTTATGGAACCGAAGGACCAATTGGATTGAAACGGTGGACCGAGAAGGTTGAATCGGTGTTTGCCATAAGTAAATGTACAGAAGAGGACAAAGTTAAGTATGCTACGCATACCTTCACAGGTACGGCGTTAACGTGGTGGAATACCTATCTCGAGCAGGTAGGACAAGATGCTGCTTACGCACTACCATGGTCAGCATTCAAGCAATTGATGAACGAGCAGTATCGTCCCAGGAACGAGGTCAATAAGCTCAAGGTAGAGCTTAGAGGATTACGAACACAAGGTTTCAAAATCACCACGTACGAACGACGATTCACAGAATTGTGCCTATTGTGTCCCAGAATGTTTGAAGACGAAGAAGAGAAGATCGACGCATTTGTAAAAGGGTTACCGGAAAGAATTCAAGAAGATGTGAGTTCACACGAGCCCGCCTCCATACAAAAGGCATGTTGAATGGCTCACAAATTAGTGAACCAGATCAAAGGAAGGATTAAAGAGCAGGCGACCAAAGAGGCTAACATGAAACAAGTCAAGAGAAAGTGGGAAGAAACCAATGACAAGAGTCACCAATACAACAACAACAATCACAACCAAAATCGCAACAACTATCCCAATAACCGCAACATCAATCACAACAACAATTTCAACAAACGTCCCAACAACAACTACAATAACTGGCCCAACAACAATAACAACAACAGCAACAATAACAATCCCAACAACAATCTCAATAACAACAATGGCAACAAAAACCAAAAACAGCCATGCCAAAGATGTGAAGAGCATCACCTGGGGTTCTGCACGACATTTTGTAACAGGTGTAAAAGAAATGGTCATAGCGTGAAGAAGTGCGAAATCTACGGACCAATGCATAACAGAACTAAAGGAACAAATAATGTCGGAACAAATAATACATCCATAGTTTGTTTTGGATGTGGAAAACCGGGCCACTTTAGTAGAAATTACCCGAATCAGGGGAATACTAATGGGCAGGGCCGCGAAGAGTTTTCAATATTAATACGGCAGAAGCGCAGGAAGACCCGGAGCTTGTTACGGGTACGTTTCTCATTGACAATAAATCTGCTTATGTTTTATTTGATTCAGGTGCGGATAGAAGCTATATGAGTAGAGATTTTTGTGCTAAACTAAGTTGTTCACCGACGCCCTTGGATAATAAATTTTTACTCGAATTAGCAAATGGTAAATTAATTACAGCAGATAATATATGTTGGAATCGAGAAATTAAACTGGTTAGCGAAACATTTAAGATTGACTTGATACTAGTAGAGTTTGGGAGTTTTGATGTAATAATCGGTATGGACTGGTTGAAAGAAGTAAAAGCAGAGATCATTTGTTACAAAAATGCAATTCGCATTATACGAGAAAAAGGAAAACCCTTAATGGTGTACGGAGAAAAGAGCAACGCGAAGTTAAATCTTATTAGTAATCGGAAGGCACAAAAACTAATAAGAAAAGGTTGCTATGCTGTGCTAGCACACGTCGAGAAAGTCAATTCCGAAGAAAAGAGCATCAATGATGTTCCAGTCGCAAAAGAATTTCTCGATGTATTTCCGAAAGAATTATCGGGACTACCTCCACACCGATCCGTTAAATTTCAAATAGACCTTGTACCGGGAGCTGTACCAATAGCTCGTGCTCCATACAGACTCGCACCTAGTGAAATGAAGAAACTTCAGAGCCAATTACAAGAACTTTTAGAGCGTGGTTTCATTCGACCAAGCACATCACCGTGGGAAGCTCCTGTTTTGTTTGTCAAGAAGAAGGATGATACATTTAGGTTGTGTATTGACTACCGAGGGTTGAACAAACTTACCATCTGTTGGGATTTAACAAGTTTCATAATACTTAAAACCTTTTAAGAATAATTTAAAGCGGAAGCATGTAAATAACTGAAATGTCCCGTTCTTATTGATTAAAAACGTTCCATATTAATTGATTTCGTTGCGAGGTTTTGACCTCTATATGAGACGTTTTTCAAAGACTGCATTCATTTTTAAACAAACCATAACCTTTATTTCATCAATAAAGGTTTAAAAAGCTTTACGTAGATTATCAAATAATGATAATCTAAAATATCCTGTTTACACACGACCATTACATAATGGTTTACAATACAAATATGTTACAACAAAATAAGTTTCTTGAATGCAGTTTTTACACAATATCATACAAGCATGGACTCCAAATCTTGTCCTTATTTAAGTATGCGACAGCGGAAGCTCTTAATAATCACCTGAGAATAAACATGCTTAAAACGTCAACAAAAATGCTGGTGAGTTATAGGTTTAACCTATATATATCAAATCGTAACAATAGACCACAAGATTTCATATTTCAATACACATCCCATACATAGAGATAAAAATCATTCATATGGTGAACACCTGGTAACCGACAATAACAAGATGCATATATAAGAATATCCCCATCATTCCGGGACACCCTTCGGATATGATATAAATTTCGAAGTACTAAAGCATCCGGTACTTTGGATGGGGTTTGTTAGGCCCAATAGATCTATCTTTAGGATTCGCGTCAATTAGGGTGTCTGTTCCCTAATTCTTAGATTACCAGACTTAATAAAAAGGGGCATATTCGATTTCGATAATTCAACCATAGAATGTAGTTTCACGTACTTGTGTCTATTTTGTAAATCATTTATAAAACCTGCATGTATTCTCATCCCAAAAATATTAGATTTTAAAAGTGGGACTATAACTCACTTTCACAGATTTTTACTTCGTCGGGAAGTAAGACTTGGCCACTGGTTGATTCACGAACCTATAACAATATATACATATACATATATATCAAAGTATGTTCAAAATATATTTACAACACTTTTAATATATTTTGATGTTTTAAGTTTATTAAGTCAGCTGTCCTCGTTAGTAACCTACAACTAGTTGTCCACAGTTAGATGTACATAAATAAATTGATAAATATTATCTTGAATCAATCCACGACCCAGTGTATACGTATCTCAGTATTGATCACAACTCAAACTATATATATTTTGGAATCAACCTCAACCCTGTATAGCTAACTCCAACATTCACATATAGAGTGTCTATGGTTGTTCCGAAATATATATAGATGTGTCGACATGATAGGTCGAAACATTGTATACGTGTCTATGGTATCTCAAGATTACATAATATATAATACAAGTTGATTAAGTTATGGTTGGAATAGATTTGTTACCAATTTTCACGTAGCTAAATGAGAAAAATTATCCAATCTTGTTTTACCTATAACTTATTCATTTTAAATCCGTTTTGAGTGAATCAAATTGCTATGGTTTCATATTGAACTCTATTTTATGAATCTAAACAAAAAAAGTATAGGTTTCTAGTCGGAAAAATAAGTTACAAGTCGTTTTTGTAAAGGTAGTCATTTCAGTCGAAAGAACGACGTCTAGATGACCATTTTAGAAAACATACTTCCACTTTGAGTTTAACCATAATTTTTGGATATAGTTTCATGTTCATAATAAAAATCATTTTCTCAGAATAACAACTTTTAAATCAAAGTTTATCATAGTTTTTAATTAACTAACCCAAAACAGCCCGCGGTGTTACTACGACGGCGTAAATCCGGTTTTACGGTGTTTTTCGTGTTTCCAGGTTTTAAATCATTAAGTTAGCATATCATATAGATATAGAACATGTGTTTAGTTGATTTTAAAAGTCAAGTTAGAAGGATTAACTTTTGTTTGCGAACAAGTTTAGAATTAACTAAACTATGTTCTAGTGATTACAAGTTTAAACCTTCGAATAAGATAGCTTTATATGTATGAATCGAATGATGTTATGAACATCATTACTACCTTAAGTTCCTTGGATGAACCTACTGGAAAAGAGAAAAATGGATCTAGCTTCAATGGATCCTTGGATGGCTCAAAGTTCTTGAAGCAAAATCATGACACGAAAACAAGTTCAAGTAAGATCATCACTTGAAATAAGATTGTTATAGTTATAGAAATTGAACCAAAGTTTGAATATGATTATTACCTTGTATTAGAATGATAACCTACTGTAAGAAACAAAGATTTCTTGAGGTTGGATGATCACCTTACAAGATTGGAAGTGAGCTAGCAAACTTGAAAGTATTCTTGATTTTATGAAACTAGAATTTTTGGAATTTATGAAGAACACTTAGAACTTGAAGATAGAACTTGAGAGAGTTCAATTAGATGAAGAAAATTGAAGAATGAAAGTGTTTGTAGGTGTTTTTGGTCGTTGGTGTATGGATTAGATATAAAGGATATGTAATTTTGTTTTCATGTAAATAAGTCATGAATGATTACTCATATTTTTGTAATCTTATGAGATATTTCATGCTAGTTGCCAAATGATGGTTCCCACATGTGTTAGGTGACTCACATGGGCTGCTAAGAGCTGATCATTGGAGTCTATATACCAATAGTACATACATCTAAAAGCTGTGTATTGTACGAGTACGAATACGGGTGCATACGAGTAGAATTGTTGATGAAATTGAACGAGGATGTAATTGTAAGCATTTTTGTTAAGTAGAAGTATTTTGATAAGTGTATTGAAGTCTTTCAAAAGTGTATAAATACATATTAAAACACTACATGTATATACATTTTAACTGAGTTGTTAAGTCATCGTTAGTCGTTACATGTAAGTGTTGTTTTGAAACTTTTAGGTTAACGATCTTGTTAAATGTTGTTAACCCAATGTTTATAATATCAAATGAGATTTTAAATTATTATATTATCATGATATTATCATGTATGAATATCTCTTAATATGATATATATACATTAAATGTCTTTACAACGATAATCGTTACATATATGTCTCGTTTAAAAATCATTAAGTTAGTAGTCTTGTTTTTACATATGTAGTTCATTGTTAATATACTTAATGATATGTTTACTTATCATAGTATCATGTTAACTATATATATATCCATATATATGTCATCATATAGTTTTTACAAGTTTTAACGTTCGTGAATCACCGGTCAACTTGGGTGGTCAATTGTCTATATGAAACATATTTCAATTAATCAAGTCTTAACAAGTTTGATTGCTTAACATGTTGGAAACATTTAATCATGTAAATATCAATCTCAATTAATATATATAAACATGGAAAAGTTCGGGTCACTACAGTACCTACCCGTTAAATAAATTTCGTCCCGAAATTTTAAGCTGTTGAAGGTGTTGATGAATCTTCTGGAAATAGATGCGGGTATTTCTTCTTCATCTGATCTTCACGCTCCCAGGTGAACTCGGGTCCTCTACGAGCATTCCATCGAATCTTAACAATTGGTATCTTGTTTTGCTTAAGTCTTTTAACCTCACGATCCATTATTTCGACGGGTTCTTCGATGAATTGAAGTTTTTCGTTGATTTGGATTTCATCTAACGGAATAGTGAGATCTTCTTTAGCAAAACATTTCTTCAAATTCGAGACGTGGAAAGTGTTATGTACAGCCGCGAGTTGTTGAGGTAACTCAAGTCGGTAAGCTACTGGTCCGACACGATCAATAATCTTGAATGGTCCAATATACCTTGGATTTAATTTCCCTCGTTTACCAAATCGAACAACGCCTTTCCAAGGTGAAACTTTAAGCATGACCATCTCTCCAATTTCAAATTCTATATCTTTTCTTTTAATGTCAGCGTAGCTCTTTTGTCGACTTTGGGCGGTTTTCAACCGTTGTTGAATTTGGATGATCTTCTCGGTAGTTTCTTGTATAATCTCCGGACCCGTAATCTGTCTATCCCCCACTTCACTCCAACAAATCGGAGACCTGCACTTTCTACCATAAAGTGCTTCAAACGGCGCCATCTCAATGCTTGAATGGTAGCTGTTGTTGTAGGAAAATTCTGCTAACGGTAGATGTCGATCCCAACTGTTTCCGAAATCAATAACACATGCTCGTAGCATGTCTTCAAGCGTTTGTATCGTCCTTTCGCTCTGCCCATCAGTTTGTGGATGATAGGCAGTACTCATGTCTAGACGAGTTCCTAATGCTTGCTGTAATGTCTGCCAGAATCTTGAAATAAATCTGCCATCCCTATCAGAGATAATAGAGATTGGTATTCCATGTCTGGAGACGACTTCCTTCAAATACAGTCGTGCTAACTTCTCCATCTTGTCATCTTCTCTTATTGGTAGGAAGTGTGCTGATTTGGTGAGACGATCAACTATTACCCAAATAGTATCAAAACCACTTGCAGTCCTTGGCAATTTAGTGATGAAATCCATGGTAATGTTTTCCCATTTCCATTCCGGGATTTCGGGTTGTTGAAGTAGACCTGATGGTTTCTGATGCTCAGCTTTGACCTTAGAACACGTCAAACATTCTCCTACGTATTTAGCAACATCGGCTTTCATACCCGGCCACCAAAAATGTTTCTTGAGATCCTTGTACATCTTCCCCGTTCCAGGATGTATTGAGTATCTGGTTTTATGAGCTTCTCTAAGTACCATTTCTCTCGTATCTCCAAATTTTGGTACCCAAATCCTTTCAGCCCTATACCGGGTTCCGTCTTCCCGAATATTAAGATGCTTCTCCGATCCTTTGGGCATTTCATCCTTTAAATTTCCCTCTTTTAAAACTCCTTGTTGCGCCTCCTTTATTTGAGTAGTAATGTTATTATGAATCATTATATTCATAGATTTTACTCGAATGGGTTCTCTATCCTTCCTGCTCAAGGCATCGGCTACCACATTTGCCTTCCCCGGGTGGTAACGAATCTCAAAATCGTAATCATTCAATAATTCAATCCACCTACGCTGCCTCATATTCAGTTGTTTCTGATTAAATATGTGTTGAAGACTTTTGTGGTCGGTATATATAATACTTTTGACCCCATATAAGTAGTGCCTCCAAGTCTTTAATGCAAAAACAACCGCGCCTAATTCCAAATCATGCGTCGTATAATTTTGTTCGTGAATCTTCAATTGTCTAGACGCATAAGCAATCACCTTCGTTCGTTGCATTAATACACAACCGAGACCTTGCTTTGATGCGTCACAATAAATCACAAAATCATCATTCCCTTCAGGCAATGACAATATAGGTGCCGTAGTTAGCTTTTTCTTCAATAACTGAAACGCTTTCTCTTGTTCATCATTCCATTCAAATTTCTTCCCTTTATGCGTTAATGCAGTCAAGGGTTTTGCTATTCTGGAAAAGTCTTGGATGAACCTTCTGTAGTAACCAGCTAGTCCTAAAAACTGGCGTATGTGTTTCGGAGTTTTCGGGGTTTCCCACTTTTCAACAGTTTCTATCTTTGCCGGATCCACCTTAATACCTTCTTTGTTCACTATGTGACCGAGGAATTGAACTTCTTCCAACCAAAATGCACACTTTGAAAACTTAGCGTACAATTCTTCCTTCCTCAATACTTCTAACACCTTTCTCAAATGTTCACCGTGTTCTTGGTCATTCTTTGAGTAAATAAGTATGTCATCAATGAAAACAATGACAAACTTGTCAAGGTATGGTCCACACACTCGGTTCATAAGGTCCATGAACACAGCTGGTGCATTAGTTAAACCAAACGGCATGACCATAAACTCGTAATGACCGTAACGTGTTCTGAAAGCAGTCTTTGGAATATCATCTTCTTTCACCCGCATTTGATGATACCCGGAACGTAAGTCAATCTTTGAATAAACAGACGAGCCTTGTAGTTGATCAAATAAGTCGTCGATTCTCGGTAGTGGGTAGCGGTTCTTGATGGTAAGTTTGTTCAACTCTCGGTAGTCGATACACAACCTGAATGTACCATCTTTCTTCTTGACAAACAAAACAGGAGCTCCCCACGGTGATGTGCTTGGTCGAATGAAACCATGCTCTAAAAGTTCTTGTAATTGGCTTTGCAGTTCTTTCATCTCGCTGGGTGCGAGTCTGTAAGGAGCACGAGCTATTGGTGCAGCTCCTGGTACAAGATCTATTTGAAATTCAACGGATCGATGTGGGGGTAATCCCGGTAATTCTTTCGGAAATACATCGGGAAATTCTTTTGCAATGGGAACATCATTGATGCTCTTTTCTTCAGTTTGTACTTTATCGACGTGTGCTAGAACAGCATAGCAACCTTTTCTTATTAGTTTTTGTGCCTTCAAATTACTAATAAGATGTAGCTTCGTGTTGCCCTTTTCTCCGTACACCATTAAGGGTTTTCCTTTTTCTCGTATAATGCGAATTGCATTTTTGTAACAAACGATCTCCGCTTTCACTTCTTTCAACCAGTCCATACCGATTATCACATCAAAACTCCCTAACTCTACTGGTATCAAATCAATCTTAAATGTTTCGCTAACCAGTTTAATTTCTCGATTCCGACATATATTATCGGCTGAAATTAATTTACCATTTGCTAATTCGAGTAAAAATTTACTATCCAAAGGCGTCAATGGACAACTTAATTTAGCACAAAAATCTCTACTCATATAGCTTCTATCCGCACCCGAATCAAATAAAACGTAAGCAGATTTATTGTCAATAAGAAACGTACCCGTAACAAGCTCCGGGTCTTCCTGTGCCTCTACTGCATTAATATTGAAAACTCTTCCACGGCCTTGTCCATTCGTGTTCTCCTGGTTCGGGCAATTTCTAATAATGTGGCCTGGTTTTCCACATTTATAACAAACTACATTGGCATAACTTGCTCCGACACTACTTGCTCCGCCATTACTCGTTCCGACACCATTTGTTCCTTTCGTTCTATTAACCCCTGGTCCGTAGACCTCACACTTCGCCGCGCTATGACCATTTCTTTTACACTTGTTGCAAAATTTGGTGCAGAACCCCGAGTGATTCTTTTCACACCTTTGGCATAGTTGCTTCTGATTGTTGTTGTTGTTGCGGTTATTATTGTTGTTGGGATGATTGTTGTAGTTGCTGTGGTTGTTGTTGTTGTTGTTGTTGTTGGGCCGTTTGTTGTAGTTGCGATTGATGTTACGATTGTTGGGATAATTGTTGCGATTATTGTTGTAATTGCTGTTGTTGTTGTATTGGTGATTCTTATCACCGTTTTCCTCCCACTTTCTTTTGACTTGCTTCACATTGGTCTCATCAGTAGTCTGTTCTTTAATTCTTTCTTCAATCTGGTTCACTAGTTTGTGAGCCATTCTACATGCCTGTTGTATGGAGGCGGGCTCGTGTGAACTTATATCTTCTTGGATTCTTTCCGGTAATCCTTTCACAAACGCGTCGATCTTCTCTTCCTCATCTTCGAATGCTCCCGGACACAATAGGCACAGTTCTGTGAATCGTCTTTCATACGTGGTAATATCAAATCCTTGGGTTCGTAACCCTCTAAGTTCTGTCTTGAGCTTATTGACCTCGGTTCTGGGACGGTACTTCTCGTTCATCAAGTGCTTGAATGCTGACCACGGTAGTGCGTACGCATCATCTTGTCCCACTTGCTCTAGATAGGTATTCCACCATGTTAACGCAGAACCTGTGAAGGTATGCGTAGCGTACTTCACTTTGTCCTCTTCAGTACACTTACTTATGGAAAACACCGATTCAACCTTCTCGGTCCACCGTTTCAATCCGATCGGTCCTTCGGTTCCATCAAATTCCAAAGGTTTGCAGGCAGTGAATTCTTTGTAGGTGCATCCTACACGATTTCCTGTACTGCTAGATCCAAGGTTATTGTTGGTATGTAGCGCAGCCTGTACTGCTGCTATGTTTGAAGCTAGAAAAGTACGGAATTCCTCTTCATTCATATTCACGGTGTGTCGAGTAGTCGGTGCCATTTCCTTCAAAATAGTTAAATGGAACAAGTTAATCATACAGAATATTAAGAGTAGTTAATAGTATTTCGTAGCATAATATGAACTCATTTATAAAAGCTTTTTCTTCATATTAGCGTTTTATAAGTTTAAATTCGGGTAGTACCTACCCGTTAAGTTCATACTTAGTAGCTAATATACAATTCAACTACTACAATTCTATATGAAAAACTGATTATAATAATATTTTGCGTTCAAACTTTTATACAATATTTTACAAACTTACAATACCGCTTATTTTACATAAAGCATGAAATATAGCACACAATAACTTTGATACAAGATAGTTGTGAAGACAATTCTAGCTAGTACACAAGTCGTTCAGCAAAGGCAATAAAGACACGTAATTCATACGTCCAGAAACAAGTCATGCATTCTGGTTATACTAGGACTACTTCCCATCCTTGGTCTTGTGCAACATAACCGTTATGGCCGTTGATAAGACAGCGTGTTGTAACGTCGTCAAAGGGACGAGGGTTACGTAATGTCCAACAGTCCCGTAACAATCTAAAAACCTCATTTCTTACCCCAATTACCGACTCTGTCACTTGTGGAAATGTTTTGTTTAATAGTTGTAGCCCGATGTTCTTGTTCTCACTTTGGTGAGAAGCGAACATTACTAATCCGTAAGCATAACATGCTTCTTTATGTTGCATGTTAGCCGCTTTTTCTAAATCACGAAGTCCAATATTCGGATATATTGAGTCAAAATAATTTCTTAACCCGTTGCGTAAAATAGCATTTGGGTTCCCCGCAATATATGCGTCAAAGTAAACACATCGTAACTTATGGGTTTCCCAATGTGATATCCCCCATCTTTCAAACGAAAGTCTCTTATAAACCAAGACATTCTTGGAACGTTCTTCGAATGTCTTACAAACTGATCTCGCCTTAAATAGTTGTGCCGAGGAATTCTGGCCGACTCTAGACAAGATTTCATCAATCATGTCTCCGGGTAGGTCTCTTAAAATATTGGGTTGTCTATCCATTTTGTGTTTTTAAACTGTAAAAAAGACAAGAGTTAGATTCATAAAAAAATACTTATTAATACAAGCAATTTTTACATATATCATAAAGCATAAGAACACTATATTACATATATTACACCACACGAATACAACTCTCTTATTCCGACTCGTTCGTTTCTTCTTCTTCGATTTTTGTTCGTTTTGCCAAGTTACTAGGGATATATGATGTTCCCCTAATACGAGCCGTCGTTATCCACATTGGTTTAGAAAAACCTGGTGGTTTAGAGGTTCCCGGGTCATTGTTACAACTTAAGGACTTCGGGGGTTGACGATACATATACAGTTCATCGGGGTTGGAATTAGATTTCTCTATTTTTATGCCCTTTCCCTTATTATTTTCTTTTGCCTTTTTAAATTCAGTTGGGGTAATTTCTATAACATCATCGGAATTCTCGTCGGAATCTGATTCATCGGAGAATTGGTAATCCTCCCAATATTTTGCTTCCTTGGCGGAAACACCATTGACCATAATTAACTTTGGTCGGTTGGTTGAGGATTTTCTTTTACTTAACCGTTTTATTATTTCCCCCACCGGTTCTATTTCTTCATCCGGTTCCGATTCTTCTCCCGGTTCCGATTCTTCTTCCGGTTCCGACTCTTCTTCCGGTTCCTCTTCGGGAACTTGTGAATCAGTCCACAAATCATTCCAATTTACATTTGACTCTTCATTATTATTAGGTGAGTCAATGGGACTTGTTCTAGAGGTAGACATCTATCACATAATATCAAACACGTTAAGAGATTAATATATCACATAATATTCATATGTTAAAAATATATAGTTTCCAACAAAAATGTTAAGCAATCATTTTTAAAGAAAATACGGTCGAAGTCCAGACTCACTAATGCATCCTAACAAACTCGATAAGACACACTAATGCAAATTTTCTGGTTCTCTAAGACCAACGCTCGGATACCAACTGAAATGTCCCGTTCTTATTGATTAAAAACGTTCCATATTAATTGATTTCGTTGCGAGGTTTTGACCTCTATATGAGACGTTTTTCAAAGACTGCATTCATTTTTAAACAAACCATAACCTTTATTTCATCAATAAAGGTTTAAAAAGCTTTACGTAGATTATCAAATAATGATAATCTAAAATATCCTGTTTACACACGACCATTACATAATGGTTTACAATACAAATATGTTACAACAAAATAAGTTTCTTGAATGCAGTTTTTACACAATATCATACAAGCATGGACTCCAAATCTTGTCCTTATTTAAGTATGCGACAGCGGAAGCTCTTAATAATCACCTGAGAATAAACATGCTTAAAACGTCAACAAAAATGCTGGTGAGTTATAGGTTTAACCTATATATATCAAATCGTAACAATAGACCACAAGATTTCATATTTCAATACACATCCCATACATAGAGATAAAAATCATTCATATGGTGAACACCTGGTAACCGACAATAACAAGATGCATATATAAGAATATCCCCATCATTCCGGGACACCCTTCGGATATGATATAAATTTCGAAGTACTAAAGCATCCGGTACTTTGGATGGGGTTTGTTAGGCCCAATAGATCTATCTTTAGGATTCGCGTCAATTAGGGTGTCTGTTCCCTAATTCTTAGATTACCAGACTTAATAAAAAGGGGCATATTCGATTTCGATAATTCAACCATAGAATGTAGTTTCACGTACTTGTGTCTATTTTGTAAATCATTTATAAAACCTGCATGTATTCTCATCCCAAAAATATTAGATTTTAAAAGTGGGACTATAACTCACTTTCACAGATTTTTACTTCGTCGGGAAGTAAGACTTGGCCACTGGTTGATTCACGAACCTATAACAATATATACATATACATATATATCAAAGTATGTTCAAAATATATTTACAACACTTTTAATATATTTTGATGTTTTAAGTTTATTAAGTCAGCTGTCCTCGTTAGTAACCTACAACTAGTTGTCCACAGTTAGATGTACATAAATAAATTGATAAATATTATCTTGAATCAATCCACGACCCAGTGTATACGTATCTCAGTATTGATCACAACTCAAACTATATATATTTTGGAATCAACCTCAACCCTGTATAGCTAACTCCAACATTCACATATAGAGTGTCTATGGTTGTTCCGAAATATATATAGATGTGTCGACATGATAGGTCGAAACATTGTATACGTGTCTATGGTATCTCAAGATTACATAATATATAATACAAGTTGATTAAGTTATGGTTGGAATAGATTTGTTACCAATTTTCACGTAGCTAAATGAGAAAAATTATCCAATCTTGTTTTACCCATAACTTATTCATTTTAAATCCGTTTTGAGTGAATCAAATTGCTATGGTTTCATATTGAACTCTATTTTATGAATCTAAACAAAAAAAGTATAGGTTTCTAGTCGGAAAAATAAGTTACAAGTCGTTTTTGTAAAGGTAGTCATTTCAGTCGAAAGAACGACGTCTAGATGACCATTTTAGAAAACATACTTCCACTTTGAGTTTAACCATAATTTTTGGATATAGTTTCATGTTCATAATAAAAATCATTTTCTCAGAATAACAACTTTTAAATCAAAGTTTATCATAGTTTTTAATTAACTAACCCAAAACAGCCCGCGGTGTTACTACGACGGCGTAAATCCGGTTTTACGGTGTTTTTCGTGTTTCCAGGTTTTAAATCATTAAGTTAGCATATCATATAGATATAGAACATGTGTTTAGTTGATTTTAAAAGTCAAGTTAGAAGGATTAACTTTTGTTTGCAAACAAGTTTAGAATTAACTAAACTATGTTCTAGTGATTACAAGTTTAAACCTTCGAATAAGATAGCTTTATATGTATGAATCGAATGATGTTATGAACATCATTACTACCTTAAGTTCCTTGGATGAACCTACTGGAAAAGAGAAAAATGGATCTAGCTTCAATGGATCCTTGGATGGCTCAAAGTTCTTGAAGCAAAATCATGACACGAAAACAAGTTCAAGTAAGATCATCACTTGAAATAAGATTGTTATAGTTATAGAAATTGAACCAAAGTTTGAATATGATTATTACCTTGTATTAGAATGATAACCTACTGTAAGAAACAAAGATTTCTTGAGGTTGGATGATCACCTTACAAGATTGGAAGTGAGCTAGCAAACTTGAAAGTATTCTTGATTTTATGAAACTAGAACTTTTGGAATTTATGAAGAACACTTAGAACTTGAAGATAGAACTTGAGAGAGTTCAATTAGATGAATAAAATTGAAGAATGAAAGTGTTTGTAGGTGTTTTTGGTCGTTGGTGTATGGATTAGATATAAAGGATATGTAATTTTGTTTTCATGTAAATAAGTCATGAATGATTACTCATATTTTTGTAATCTTATGAGATATTTCATGCTAGTTGCCAAATGATGGTTCCCACATGTGTTAGGTGACTCACATGGGCTGCTAAGAGCTGATCATTGGAGTGTATATACCAATAGTACATACATCTAAAAGCTGTGTATTGTACGAGTACGAATACGGGTGCATACGAGTAGAATTGTTGATGAAACTGAACGAGGATGTAATTGTAAGCATTTTTGTTAAGTAGAAGTATTTTGATAAGTGTATTGAAGTCTTTCAAAAGTGTATAAATACATATTAAAACACTACATGTATATACATTTTAACTGAGTCGTTAAGTCATCGTTAGTCGTTACATGTAAGTGTTGTTTTGAAACTTTTAGGTTAACGATCTTGTTAAATGTTGTTAACCCAATGTTTATAATATCAAATGAGATTTTAAATTATTATATTATCATGATATTATCATGTATGAATATCTCTTAATATGATATATATACATTAAATGTCTTTACAACGATAATCGTTACATATATGTCTCGTTTAAAAATCATTAAGTTAGTAGTCTTGTTTTTACATATGTAGTTCATTGTTAATATACTTAATGATATGTTTACTTATCATAGTATCATGTTAACTATATATATATCCATATATATGTCATCATATAGTTTTTACAAGTTTTAACGTTCGTGAATCACCGGTCAACTTGGGTGGTCAATTGTCTATATGAAACATATTTCAATTAATCAAGTCTTAACAAGTTTGATTGCTTAACATGTTGGAAACATTTAATCATGTAAATATCAATCTCAATTAATATATATAAACATGGAAAAGTTCGGGTCACTACAATAACCATTTATTAGACTTGTTAAACTTTAACCAATTAAAGTTAAATCCCAATTAGGATCAAGTTGTGAAACATACTTACAAACTACAAGTAAGAAAAGAGTATATACCTTCTCCTAGCTTATTGATAGATGATGATGAAGATGATGATGGATGGAGCTCTAAAACAATGAAACCTCAAGTAGTTATACCCCAAACTATGCACCAACACCCTTACTATTAGTTAGGATTTTGTTTGACACTTGAATGAGCTTGCAAAAAACAAAATAAAGAACCCTTTCACCACCTAAAAGGTCACGGCAGCCAGCTCTATTTACGGAGAGTTTTTTGCAGAATTGTGAAGTGTAAAATTGCATGTGTTCGTTCCTACAAGAGTCAAGATGCTTACATATGGAATTGAGAAAGTATGGGTGAAAGATTCCAAGCCTAAAGCATGTGTATCTCATTCCCTATGCCACTTCCCTTTCAAGTATTATTAAATAAGTTTTATAAAAGTAATTAGATTTTATAAAACTCTCCATAATACTTCCATATTTATATATTTATTATGTACATTTATTTTTTATAAAACCAAACTTTATAAAATGTAGCATAACAAAATCAGTTATTTAACCCATAAATAATTTAAACCCTTGTTATATAAATTATTCCATAATTTATATATACACTTCAAGTAATCTTTCTGAAAACTATTTTTCTTAAAATTCAAGTATCGCGTATTTGATCAATGATCCAATCGTTAAGATTAAATACGTATAAGGTGTTGGTAAGTTTGTTATTGGGTATGACCCGACTTGGATCATAACACATTAGCCACATTAATTTAATATGTCTCTCGGGCATATGGAATACTTTCAATCTCCCACTTGCACGGGAAACATAAGAAATTAATGCAAGTGATGGATACCACCTAACGACCGTCTATCACCCTCAATATGTTATGACTTTGTGCCATTCAATAACATCATCCTTTTCGAGTTCCCATCTCGATTATGAATAGGTGAATCTTTCATTTATCCTTTCATCCTAGATGTCATGTTAATTCCAAGAGATACAGAGTGATCACTCTCTTTTAGATTTAACTTTATCAGGTCTTAGACATCTGAATCCCAACGAATAAGAGGGATAAATTCCATCTTGACTACATACGTCCTAAATATGTACTTTGTATTATACCTGAGCTCTTCCTTATGAACTACCATATTTCAGAATAGCGAAGGAAAGAATCAAGGTACAATATTTGGTAAATATCCTAACTCAATATGTATCTCAGGTCAGAGGATACAATGATATTCGCCTTTACTCAAGATTACATGTGATCAACCACAAAGGCTCTATTTAGTATGTCTTGAGGGCGGGTCTTCCAATATTTGTATCCCACAAATATCTATGAACCTTGGTTGCAACCTTGCCCCACATTCATCCCGTGAATGTATACCAATCCAAGTTCATAATAGTCTAAACCTCACACTTGTTCCCACAAATGTAATCGACTACGGAATTTAGAATAATTACTTATTTATGGATAAAATATGCAAAATAGGAACATAACTCAAAATAAATTAACACCATAATTATATTAATGGGTTTGAACAATTTCGTTCCGTTACAATACTTAAAACAGATCATGACCAATCACTAGAATATCGAAGCCCTAATGCATAAACATGTCCTGCATGTTTTGCTGCATGTAAGAGCTTCGTGAGAGGATCCGCTATATTAAGATCTGTGTGAACTTTACGAATACATATCTTTCCCTTTTCAACTTCATCCCTTATGTAGTTGAATCTCCGCTCAATGTGACGGGTCTTTTGGTGAGCACGAGGTTCTTTGATTTGAGCAATCGCACCCTCGTTGTCACAAAATATCTCAAGAGGGTCCTGAATGGAAGGGACTACTCCTAAGTCGTCGATGAATTTCTTCATCCATGCAGCTTTCTGAGCTGCCAATGATGTGGCGATGTACTCCGACTCTGTAGTGGATAAAGCAACAACATCCTGTTTTGAACTCTTCCAAGAGACCGCACCCCCATTTAACGTGAAGACATAACCGGATTGTGATCGAGAATCATCTCGATCAGTTTGGAAACTCGCATCTACGTAACCTTTTACAGCGAGTTCCTCCTCACCAGACCCATATATCAGAAACATATCCTTAGTCCTCCTAAGGTATTTCAATATACTTTTGACAGCAATCCAATGACTGTTTCCTGGGTTATTCTGGTATCTACTTTTCAGGCTAAGAGCGCATGATACATCTGGTCTAGTGCATATCATTGCATACATGATTGACCCAATGGTAGACGCATATGGGACTTTCTTCATTCTCTCCTGTTCATCTTTCGTGGTGGGGCACTGAGATGAACTGAGAAGTGTTCCCTTTTGAATAGGTACCAAACCTTTCTTAGAGTTCTCCATCTTGAACCTTTTCAAGATCTTTTCAATGTATGTACTTTGATTCAAACCTATCAGTTTCTTGGATCTATCCATGTAGATCCCAATCCCCAAAACGTATTGTGCTTCTCCAAGATCCTTAATAGAGAAGCATTTACTTAGCCAAGTTTTAACACCTTCCATTGCCGGAATATCATTTCCAAATAACAATATATCATCCACATATAGTACAAGGAACATGATAGTGCTCCCACTAGCCATCTTGTATACACAAGCTTCATCACCATTTTTAATGAAGCCAAATTTCTTGACCTCCTCATTAAAACGATGATTCCACATTCTGGATGCTTGTTTCAATCCGTAGATTGATTTCTTTAACTTGCATACCTTATTAGGATATTTTGGATCCACAAAACCTTCAGGCTGAACCATATAGACATCTTCCTCAAGATGTCCATTTAGGAAAGCGGTCTTGACATCCATCTGCCATATTTCATAATCATAATGAGCCGCAATGGCAAGTAATATCCTAATAGACTTTAGCATTGCCACAGGCGAAAAAGTTTCATCATAGTCAACCCCTTGAGTTTGAGTGAAACCTTTTGCTACAAGTCTAGCTTTATATGTATCCAAGTTTCCATGTATGTCGATTTTCATTTTGAAAAGCCATTTACAATCAACTATCCTAGAGCCAGGAGGTTGCGCAACAAGTTCCCAAACTTGGTTGTCATACATGGATTGCATCTCATCGTTCATGGCTTCCTGCCATTTATCTTTATCAATCCTTGATAAAGCATCTTGGTAGTTGGTTGGTTCATCCAAATCAACCACATAGCAACCATCCATGAGAAACCCATATCTCTCAGGAGGATTACTAATCCTTCCAGATCTGCGAACGTCTTGTGTATTTTGATCATCCATTTGATCATTCTCAACATTTTCATGTTGAGTGCTAGTGCCAACCAATTGTGTATCATCCAATTTATCTTGAACCTCCTCAAGATCTACCTTCCTTTCACTATTACCTTCCATTAGGAACTTTGTTTCAAGGAATTCAGCCTTTCGAGCAACAAATACACTCTGCTCGGATGGATCATAGAAATAATATCCCATATCATCCTTGGGATATCCTATGAAGATACACTTCGTGGATCGAGCATTCAACTTATTAGAGACGTAACGCTTAGGATAAGTTTCACATCCCCATACCTTTAAGTATGATAGAGATAGAGGTTTTCCAAACCACGTCTCATGAGGAGTTCGTTCCACTTTCTTGGTTGGGGCCATATTTAGAATACGAGCCGCGGAGCATAGACAATAACCCCAGAATGATAGATGTAACGAGCTTCTAGCCATCATAGATCGAACCATATCCATTAGGGTTCGGTTCCTCCTTTCGGATACACCATTAAGCTGTGGTGTCCCGGGTGAAGTAAGTTGTGAGATAATCCCACAACTTCTAAGATGATCTTGGAAAGCATCACTTAGGTATTCACCTCCTCTATCGGTACGAAGTACCTTTATTGTCTTGTTGAGTTGATTTTGTACTTCGTTTTGATATTCCTTGAACGATTCAAAAGTTTCATCCTTATGTCTTAACAAGTAGACATATCCGAAACGACTAAAGTCATCAATGAAAGTGAGGAAGTATCTTTTACCTTTCCTAGTCATGGCCTTAAAGGGTCCACATACATCCGAATGTATTAATCCCAATAAGTCTTTAGCCCTTTCATAGGTCCCTTTGAAACGTGCTTTAGTCATTTTGCCTTGTAAACAAGATTCACATACATCAAACAAGTCTAGTTCATTTGATTTCAAAAGTCCATTCTTTTGAAGTGTATGCATTAGATTCTTGTTTATGTGACCAAGGCGACAATGCCATAAGTAGGAATCACTCAAATCCCTTTTGAGTTTCTTGGTGTTTGCATGGTATATTGAGCTATTGTATGATGTGTCATCATGAACCAATTCATAAATACCATTCACAGGCAAAGCCTTGAAATAGAACACATCATGTAAAGAAACATGGATATCATCATTAATGAAATTAAGATTAAAACCATATTGTTTCAAATGGGATACAGAAATAATGTTTCGAGATAAATCGGGTGCATACAAAACATTTTTTTAAATAAGCTCCAAACCACTTGGTAGCTTTAAAACAAAGTCTCCTTGAGCTTTCACTTGCACCCTTACTCCATTTCCCATGAAGAGACTTGTTGTTCCCGCATCTTGATCACTTCTTTTGAACCCCTGCAAAGTATTGCTAATATGAGTTCCACATCCTGTGTCTAATACCCATGTATTAGAAGAATTAATACTAAGATCAATGTATACCATATATACATTACCTGAGGTTTGCCCTGCATCCCTCTTTTCCTTCAACTCCTTGAGGTAAAACGGGCAGTTACGCTTCCAGTGACCCATTTCACCGCAACCGAAGTACGGATCTTCCTTGGGGTTAGTCTTTCCGGCAACCTTTTGCTTTTTGTTGTTGTTGGTTGGGGTAACCACCTTCCCCTTTCCTTTGCCCTTGCTTTGGTAGGCGGGTCCTTTCCTCTTAGCCGCCTTCAGCTTAGAAGTGTTATTGTTTTTGGACCCGCCTTCATTGATCGTAAACACGGGTGAAGCCCTTTTACCCATGCTTGCCTCTGCCGTCTTAAGCATGGCATGTAATTCGCCAATGCTTTTATCCCATCCATTCATGTTGTAATTCATTACAAATGTGTCAAACCTCTTTGACAAGGAATTAAGGATAGGGTCTGTGGCTAATTCATTAGACACATTGCAGTTTAGACGGTTTGCTCGATCAATTAGACTTTTCATCTTAAGGACATAAGATGAAACGGATTGGGAGTCGTCCATCTGACATGCATGAAGTGCTCGGACCGTTTCAAAGCGCTCGACACGAGCTTGTTGAAGGAACATCTCCTTCAACTGTGTGATCATGTCATATGCACTATGATGCTCGAAATCCTTTTGGAGTTTTGGTATCATAGTCCCAAGCATGAGGCAAGAAACTTGCACCGAATCGGTGCAATATTTCTCCCAATAAGCCATGCCTTCCGTATCATCCTCGTCCGGTTGATCGGGAATGGGGTCTTCCAACACATACGCCCTATCCTCAAGTTTGAGGACGATTCTTAGATTGCGGAACCAATCCATGAAGTTCGTATGGTTGAGTTTTTCTTTTTCGAGGATTGACCTCAACGATAGGTTGTTAAAGTTGATAGGTGCGTTTGGAATATTGTTGTTGTTATTGGCGGCCATCTACAAAATTTAAAAAAGTTGTTTAAGTATTAATTTTAATTTAACAATCAATACCCTTTAAATCCAATTGATATTTATTAAATTTTAGAATCCAACGGTAAATCAAATTTCGGTTAGGTGACCTTTATCCCGTCATTTGATTTAGCTAGGTAGTCATTATATGACAATTGCAATCCTTTTGCAACTTCTAAGTTATGGGATCATGCAATCCTTTTGCATGACATATTATCCCAACAACGCCTATTTGTTCCTCATGCTTCGGTGACCCTAAGTTCATGATTCCTAAATCAAGTTGTCCTACTTATGTAAACGTGTAAATTTAACATACAAGTGGTTAGGTGACCTTTATCCCACAAGTGTGCGAAATTTACCTCAATCATATTAGTCTGTTCATAACGGTTAGGTGACCTTTATCCCATTATGAGTTCCCTAATATTTTTTAAGTGTCACATAAAAGGATGGCATTTTCACTTGTTTGCCTTGTCGATAAGGGATTTTAAGTTTCCTTTAATTCTAGTTTGAGAAAACTTTTATACCATACACCAACATGCATTTAGTGTATGGTTTATTTGGAATCCATTTTCAAGTCTTGTAATTTTAGCCAATTACTTGATATAAACCATTTTATATATATGATCCTTATCATGTTCTTAATAACCGATTATTAATGTCCTTTTAGTCATTTTTAATTTAACCATTTAAATTGACGTTTTGCATGTCGTTAATAATGTATTAATTTAACCAATTAAATTGCCATTTTCTAGTCGTTGACTTGTGTGATTAACTTGTAGCATACAAACATACAATCCACATAATCATACAAAACAACCACGCATGCAAAATCATATGTTCACAATCAAGCCATTTTGGTGGACATTTGTTTAGCCGAAAACAAATGCCACCGGTAAAGGGGTTATAACACAAAGTAGGAGATTTTAAATATCCCACTTAATCTTGCATCCAAAAGCTTCTTCATATTTTCTTCAAGTCTTCATCATCTTCATCATTTTACAAAATATATCCTAATACATTTTGTCTAAAAAATGAAAATACAACCTAATCTATTTTACATACCAAATATAAAATAAATTACATAACCAAAATAATAATATTACAAACCAAATTGAATAAATATTATTACAAACCAAATGAATGAATAATAAATCAACCAAACATGCATACATTCAAACATAAGGTCAAGGCTTGATTGTGAACTTCAAAATACAACAAAATATGACCAAATTTCAAGTTCCAAACCCATTTAGAACTTGCTTAAATTCGGCCAAAAATGGAAACCCACCCAAACACTTTAATTTTTGCATTTTACAATCATGCATGTACATAAAATGCAAAATATATAGTGAGTTTAATAATCATCTCGAAGCATATTTCAATAACTTCGGCTCTAGATACCATTGTTGGGAAACAAGTTTCATAATACTTAAAACCTTTTAAGAATCATTCAAAGCGGAAGCATGTAAATAACCATTTATTAGACTTGTTAAACTTTAACCAATTAAAGCTAAATCCCAATTAGGATCAAGTTGTGAAACATACTTACAAACTACAAGTAAGAAAAGAGTATATACCTTCTCCTAGCTTATTGATAGATGATGATGAAGATGATGATGGATGGAGCTCTAAAATAATGAAACCTCAATTAGTTATACCCCAAACTATGCACCAACACCCTTACTATTAGTTAGGATTTTGTTTGACACTTGAATGAGCTTGCAAAAAACAAAATAAAGAACCCTTTCACCACCTAAAAGGTCACGGTAGCCAGCTCTATTTAGGGAGAGTTTTTTGCAGAATTTTGAAGTGTAAAATTGCATGTGTTCGTTCCTACAAGAGTCAAGATGCTTACATATGGAATTGAGAAAGTATGGGTGAAAGATTCCAAGCCTAAAGCATGTGTATCTCATTCCCTATGCCACTTCCCTTTCAAGTATTATTAAATAAGTTTTATAAAAGTAATTAGATTTTATAAAACTCTCCATAATACTTCCATATTTATATATTTGTTATGTACATTTATTTTTTATAAAACCAAACTTTATAAAATGTAGCATAAAAAATCAATTATTTAACCCATAAATAATTTAAACTCTTGTTATATAAATTATTCCCTAATTTATATATACACTTCAAGTAATCTTTCAGAAAACCATTTTTCTTAAAATTCAAGTGTCGCGTATTTGATCAATGATCCAATCGTTAAGATTAAATACGTATAAGGTGTTGGTAAGTTTGTTATTGGGTATGACCCGACTTGGATCATAACACATTAGCCACATTAATTTAATATGTCTCTCGGGCATACGAAATACTTTCACCATCAAGAACCGCTACCCACTACCGAGAATCGACGACTTATTTGATCAACTACAAGGCTTGTCAGTTTATTCGAAGATTGATTTACGTTATGGGTATCATCAAATGCGGGTGAAGGAGGATGATATTCCAAAGACTGCTTTTAGGACGCGTTACGGTCATTACGAGTTTATGGTTATGCCATTTGGATTGACGAAAGCACCAGCTGTGTTCATGGAACTCATGAACTGAGTGTGTGGGTCATATCTTGACAAGTTTGTCATTGTTTTCATTGATGACATACTTATTTACTCGAAGAATGATCAAGAGCATGAAGAACATTTAAGAAAAGTGCTAGAGTTGCTGAGAAAAGAAAAACTATACGGTAAGTTTTCAAAGTGTGCATTTTGGTTGGAAGAAGTTCAATTCCTCGGTCACATAGTGAACAAAGAAGGTATTCAGGTGGATCCAGCAAAGATTGAAACCGTTGAAAAATGGGAAACCCCGAAAACACCGAAGCATATACGCCAATTTTTAGGACTAGCTGGTTACTACAGAAGGTTCATCCAAGATTTTTCCAGAATAGCAAAACCCTTGACTGCATTAACGCATAAAGGGAGGAAATTTGAATGGAAGGATGAACAAGAGAAAGCGTTTCAATTGTTAAGGAAAAAGTTAACTACGGCACATATATTGTCATTACCTGAAGGGAATGATGATTTTGTGATATATTGTGACGATTCAAAGCAAGGTCTCGGTTGTGTATTAATGCAACGAACGAAGGTAATTGATTATGCGTCTAGACAATTGAAGATTCAAGAGTAGAATTATACGACGCATGATTTGGAATTAGGCGCGGTTGTTTTTGCATTAAAGACTTGGAGGCACTACTTATATGGGGTTAAAAGTATTATATATACCGACCACAAAAGCCTTCAACATATAATTAATCAGAAACAACTGAACATGAGGCAGCGTAGGTGGATTGAATTGTTGAATGATTACGACTTTGAGATTTGTTACCACCCGGGGAAGGTGAATGTGGTAGCCGACGTTTTGAGTAGAAAGGATAGAGAACCCATTCGAGTAAAAGCTATGAATATAATGATTCACAATAACCTTACTACTCAAATAAAGGAGGCGCAACAAGGAGTTTTAAAAGAGGGAAATTTAAAGGATGAAATATCCAAAGGATCGGAGAAGCATCTTAATATTCGGGAAGACGAAACCCGGTATAGGGCTGAAAGAATTTGGGTACTAAAATTTGGAGATATGAGAGAAATGGTACTCAGAGAAGATCATAAAACCAGATACTCAATACATCCTGGAACGGGGAAGATGTACAAAGATCTCAAGAAACATTTTTAGTGGCCAGGTATGAAAGCCGATGTTGCTAAATATGTAGGGGAATATTTGACGTGTTCTAAGGTCAAAGCTGAGCATCAGAAACCATCAGGTCTACTTCAACAACCCGAAATCCCAGAATGGAAATGGGAAAACATTACCATGGATTTCATCACTAAATTGCCAAGGACTGTAAGTGGTTTTGATACTATTTGGGTAATAGTTGATCGTCTCAACAAATCAGCACACTTCCTGCCAATAAGAGAAGATGACAAGATGGAGAAGTTAGCACGACTGTATTTGAAGGAAGTCGTCTCCAAACATGGAATACCAATCTCTATTATCTCTGATAGGGATGGCAGATTTATTTCAAGATTCTGGCAGACATTCCAGCAAGCATTAGGAACTCGTCTAGACATTAGTACTACCTATCATCCACAAACTGATGGGCAGAGCGAAAGGACGATACAAATGCTTAAAGACATGCTACGAACATGTGTTATTGATTTCAGAAACAGTTGGGATCGACATCTACCGTTAGCAGAATTTTCCTATAACAACAGCTACCATTAAAGCATTGAGATGGCGCCGTTTGAAGCACTTTATGGTAGAAAGTGCAGGTCTCCAATTTGTTGGAGTGAAGTGGGGGATAGACAGATTACTGGTCCAGAGATAATACAAGAAACTACCAAGAAGATCATCCAAATTCAACAACGGTTGAAAACCGCCCAAAGTCGACAAAAGAGCTACACCGACATTAAAAGAAAAGATATAGAATTTGAAATTGGAGAGATGGTCATGCTTAAGGTTGCACCTTGGAAAGGCATTGTTCGATTTGGTAAACGAGGGAAATTAAATCCAAGGTATATAGGACCATTCAAGATTATTGATCGTGTCGGACCGGTAGCTTACCGACTTGAATTACCACAACAACTGCGACTGTACATAACACTTTCCACGTCTCAAATTTGAAGAAATGTTTTGCTAAAGAAGATCTCACTTTTTTGTTAGACGAAATCCAAATCAACGAAAAACTTCAATTCATCGAAGAACCCGTCGAAATAATGGATCGTGAGGTTAAAAGACTTAAGCAAAACAAGATACCAATTGTTAAAGTTTGATGGAATGCTTGTAGAGG
This sequence comes from Rutidosis leptorrhynchoides, assembly GCF_046630445.1. Taxonomy (NCBI): domain Eukaryota; kingdom Viridiplantae; phylum Streptophyta; class Magnoliopsida; order Asterales; family Asteraceae; genus Rutidosis; species Rutidosis leptorrhynchoides. The sequence continues at coordinate 267,983,799 of NC_092337.1, read as the reverse complement.
ACCCGAGTTCACCTGGGAATGAGAAGATCAGATGAAGAAGAAATACCCGCACTTATTTCCAGAAGATACGTCAACACCTCCAACTGCTTAAAATTTCGGGACGAAATTTATTTAACGGGTAGGTACTGTAGTGAGCTGAACTTTTCCATGTTTATATATATTAAATGAAATTTTTATTTACATGATTAAGTTTTTCCAACATGTTAAGCAATCAAACTTGTTAAGACTTGATTAATTTAAATAGGTTTCATATAGACAATTGAGCACCCAAGTTGACCGGTGATTCACGAACGTTAAAACTTGTAAAAACTATATGACGACATATATATATAGTTAACATGATATTATGATAAGTAAGTATCTTATTAGGTATTTTAACAATGAGTTATATACATAAAATTGAGTTTATTGAATTAAGAAACTCGAAACGATATATATAACGATTATCGTTATAACAACGACTTACTAAATACATATGAATCATATTAAGATATTGATACACAATGTTTAATCATGATAAATGATAAGTAAACATGTCATTAAGTGTATTAACAATGAACTACATATGTAAAAACAAGACTACTAACTTAATGATTTCGAAACGAGACATATATGTAACGATTACGTTGTAACAACATTTAACTGTATATATATCATACTAAGATATATTAATATATCATAATATCATGATAATGTAATAATTTAACATCTCTTTAGATATAATAAATAATGGGTTAACAATATTTAACAAGATCGTTAAACTAAAGGTTTCAAAACAACATTTACATGAAACGACTAACGATGACTTAACGACTCAGTTAAAATGTATATACATGTAGTGTTTTAATATGTATTCATACAGTTTTGAAAGACTTCAAGACACTTATCAAAATACTTCTACTTAACAAAAATTCTTACAATTACATCCTCGTTCAGTTTCATCAACAATTCTACTCGTATGCACCCGTATTCATACTCGTACAATACACAGCTTTTAGATGTATGTACTATTGGTATATACACTCCAATGATCAGCTCTTAGCAGCCCATGTGAGTCACCTAACACATGTAGGAACCATCATTTGGCAACTAGCATGAAATATCTCATAAAATTACAAAAATATTAGTAATCATTCATGAATTATTTACATGTAAACAAAATTACACATCCTTTATATCTAATCCATATACCAACAACCAAAAACACCTAAAAACACTTTCATTCTTCAATTTTCTTCTTTAAATTGATCTCTCTCAAGTTATTTCTTCAAGTTCTAAGTGTTCTTCATAAATTCTATAAGTTCTAGTTTCATAAAATCAAGAATACTTCCAAGTTTGCTAGCTTACTTCCAATTTTGTGAAGTGATCATCCAACCTCAAGAAATCTTTCTTATTTACAGTAAGATATCTTTCTAATATAAGGTAATACTCAAAAATTCAAACTTTGATTCAATTTCTATAACTATAACAATCTTATTTCGAGTGAAAATCTTACTTGAACTTGTTTTCGTGTCATGATCCTGCTTCAAGAACTTTCAATCCATCCAAGGATCCTTTGAAGCTAGATCTATTTTTCTCATTTCCAGTAGGTTTATCCACAAAACCTGAGGTAGTAATGATGTTCATAACATCATTCCAATCATATATATAAAACTACCTTATTCGAAGGTTTAAACTTGAAATCACTAGAACATAGTTTAGTTAATTCTAAACTTGTTCGCAAATAAAAGTTAATCTGTGACGCCCCGTACTAAATCATCATGTACGGACCATCATCAACAGGACCATTATAAGGTTAAGTACTATATGCGTTTTCAAAACAGAGTTTGCATTCATTAATAAAAGTGACGTCATAACAAACGTCGAATGTTTTACAATCCAAAAGTAAGCTTCACTAAGTAGAAGCATTAAATAAGTGTACGTGACCACAAAGTTCGTTACATAACATAGTTTCAAAAGTAAATAAGTTTGAATGCAAGATAAGTAGTCATGCGATAACAACTCTAGGCAGCGGGTTCTACAGCACGACTAGTAAGATAGCGGAAGCGACTTCAAGCACCTGAGAAATACATGCTTAAAAAGGTCAACACAAAGGTTGGTGAGCTATAGTTAAGTATAACAGTAATGTAAGTAGGCCACGAGATTTCAGTGCTACAACGAGCGTTCAAAAGTATGGAAAAGTATATGCTTAACCGTGGGCACTCGATAACTAACTTAACGTTTAATGTACCCCCTTAAAGTGCACTTGGCAAGTGTGTATAACCTCGAAGTATTAAACACCCGTTAAATGCTAGCGCGACTAGCCCGAGTGGGGATGTCAAACCCTATGGATCCATATCTAAGATTCGCGTTCATGGTTCAAAAACCAATGATTAAACGTTACCGAGCTAAAGGGAATGTTTATGCCGTTGTATAACCCACACATATATAAGTTTAAGTACTCGTGCCTAGTATGTAAAACATAAAATCCGCATGCATTCTCAGTTCCCAAAATAAGTTAAAGTAAAAAGGGAATGCTATAACTCACAATGATATGTGGCGGTAAAGTAGTAGTCGGGAAAGGTGTGCAAGTAAATGGTCCGAAGTCCTCAACCTAAGTCAAATAGTACTAAGTCAGTAAATCGTCTTAATAGGTTTAAAAGTATGTATTTAAGGTCTTAAGGGTCATCATCAATCATCATTAAACAAAAGGCGTAAAGTAAGTTTCGTTTATGAAAGTAGTTTTCAACAAAGTCTAACTTCGGTCCGTCACCACGGCCTCTACACTTACTGAATTAAGGTGAGACTAGTGGCCATGGCTCCGTCTATGATTCCCTTAAGTGTGGTAAAATGTACAGAAGAAAACTCGTCTTGGTTTGACCGTGGCGACGGTCTAAGTGCGAGTAGGTCAGAAATTTTCTGCACAACGTTAAAGGACATAGTGACGAACGGAGGGCCATAAATCCTAAACCGTAACTTGGATGAAGACGAATCCTAAATGAAAAATTATCTACTCGAAAAGTTCTATCCAAAAATCAAGATGGGATCAGCCCAGACCTACTGGTCTGGTCCGGAAACAGCTGAACAGAAACTTTTGGACAGAAAAAGTGGGTTTTCAAGGGTTCCGGTGATCTTGGTGTTTGATGCTCATCATAGTTCTCATCCTTGATGCGTATAGCTTCAAGTGCACAACTCATGGATGTGTTTACATCATCTTAACCAAGATTTGTCCATCATAACCTTAGTGCAAGTCTAAGACATTAATTTGATGAACCAAAGTTACATCAAGTCTTAGATTTAGCACAAACATGGAATGTAAGAGTAACACAACTAAGTTTGGACAATTATAACACAAGTGTGAGTCTTAAGACATGTAGATCAACTCACTTAAGAGTTGTATGAAGTTTGATGAACCAAAGTTACATCAAAGTCTTAGATCTAACACAATTACTTGTAATAAAAAGAAATAACAACAAATAAACTTGGATTTAAACGAATTTAGTCAAGATCTTAAAGTAGAGAGTTTAGATCTAGTATATATACATGAAGTTATAAATTAGAGAGTTTAAAGTGTTGTTCTTGAACTAACAAGTTAGATCCAAGAAATATAAGATCAAGATTAACTAGTAATCATGACCAAGGTTACATGTAAGTAAAAATAAAGTAAATACAACTAGTTACAAGTAAATAAGAACTTTACAAATTGATTTTTACTTCTTAAAGAGATACTAAGCCAAAGCTTAGATCTAGAAATATAAGTAAACTTATGAACAAGTTCATGAACACTAAGAAAGATCACAACCAAGTGTTGGATCCATGATACTTGCACCAAAGTGTAAGCTCTTGTTGGTTTCATGTTCTTGTTCAAGTGCGTAGTAAACAACTAACAAAAAGTAATTTAAACAACATACAAAATAAAGAAAATGAATGATAAGCCTAAACCAACCATGAAGGTGGTATTCTAGTAACATTTAAACATAACAAGATTGACATTAAGGATGATGATTAGCCACGAATTAGATGAAGAAAAAGAAGATGTTCTTGAGTTTATTACTTACAAAAACTAAAGAAAGTTGAGAGAAAAACTTGTGTCAAGTGAAGGGTAAAGTGAGAAATGAGTTTATGGACCAAGTAAGTAGCATAAGAAGTTGAAATGTGCACATATACACACACCAACAGCCGATCGGCCTAGAGGGGGGAATAAAGGGCAAGTCAACTTTGATATTTTGTGCATGGGGAGTATGTGTGAGCTCAAATGGGTAATAAGTTAAAATATGGCTTGCATGCTTGAGACATCTTTGTCTCTAAATTAGCCTAATTAAACCTTGATTATACTTAACATAAACTAGCTTACTAGAATGGGCTTACAAGTCCATTTAAGTGTAGGGTGGGCTTACTAGTCCAAGTCCATTAATTAAAGGTCCAAGTTTAATTAAAGATGCAATTGAAATAATTAAAGCCCAAGTAATTAATCACTAACCTTGATTAATTAAAATGATTAATAATAAATAATCATGAATGTAAATAATATTCTAAAAATATTATTCGCGCAGTTTCGTGTGTCGCAGAGACGTTTCGGGCTCTTAAAAGTCAAGTACGGGCAATCATGGAAACATGTAAATGTAATTATATACATTCGTTTAATCACACGTATTAATAATAATAATTATTAATAATTAACGTTGGAAAAACCAGGGTCGTTACATTACCCACCTGTTAAAGAAAATTTCGTCCCGAAATTTAAGCTGAAGTAGATGGAGGAGTCGGGAAAAGATGAGGATATTTCCGCATCATTTGATCCTCTCGTTCCCAAGTAAACTCAGGTCCTCGTTTTGCATTCCATCGTACTCGTACAATCAGAATCTTGTTGCGTTTCAAAGTTTTGATCTCACGATCCATAATCTCAACAGGTTCCTCCACAAAGTGGAGTTTGTCATCAATAGTAAGTTCTTCCAATGGTATGATGAGTTCGGGTGCAGCATGACACTTCTTCAAGTTTGACACATGGAAGGTAAGATGAACTGAGCTCAATTGTGCTGGTAGATCCAAACGGTATGCAACTGGTCCAACACGTTCCAAGATCTCGAAAGGACCAATGTATCGTGGGTTCAACTTTCCACGTTTTCCCAAACGGATCACACCTTTCCAAGGTGCAACCTTCAACATTACACGATCACCAACATTAAATTCAAAGTCTTTCCGTTTAAGATCGGCATAACTCTTTTGGCGATCACGGGCAGTCTTAAGTCTAGCTTGGATCTGAGCAATCTTCTCCATGGTTTCGTGGACTACCTCGGGTCCGGTGATTTGCTTTTCGCCTACTTCGGCCCAACAAATAGGAGATCGGCACTTACGACCATACAATGCTTCAAAAGGTGCAGCATTAATGCTTGAGTGATAACTGTTGTTGTACGAGAATTCAGCGAGTGGCAAATGCCTTTCCCAGGCCTTTCCAAAATCAATGACACATGCACACAGCATGTCCTCCAAGGTCTGAATCGTTCGTTCACTTTGCCCGTCAGTCTGAGGATGATAAGTAGTACTCATGTTAAGACGAGTTCCCATGGCTTCTTGCAAAGAACGCCAAAATCTGGAAGCAAAACGGGGATCGCGATCGGAGATGATTGATAAAGGTACACCATGATGAGATACAACCTCTTTAATGTACAGCTGAGCAAGTCTTTCCATTGTATCAGTTTCCTTCATCGCTAGGAAGTGTGCAGATTTGGTGAGGCGGTCAACAATAACCCAAATAGTATCGCATCCGCCCACCGTCTTCGGCAGCTTAGTAATGAAATCCATTGTGATCCTTTCCCACTTCCATTGTGGGATTTCCGGCTGTTGAAGTAACCTAGAAGGTCTCTGATGCTCGGCTTTAACCTTCGAGCAAGTCAAACACTTACCAACATAAGTCGCAACGTCCTTCTTAAGATTCGGCCACCAATACTGTTCTTTAAGGTCGTGGTACATCTTACCCGCACCGGGGTGAATCGAATATCTCGATTTGTGTGCTTCATCAAGTATCAGGTTTCGTAGATTTCCATAATAAGGTACCCAAATTCTTCCGGCATAAAATCGGAGTCCAGACTCTCTAACCTCGAATCGAGAGACAAGTATGTTCAAATGCTCGTGAGATATGTTCTCCTCCTTGAGAGCCTCAACTTGGGCTACTCTGATCTGGCTGTTGAGGTTCGAATGGATGGTGATGTTCAGAGCCCTAACACGAAGAGGTGCCGTCCTCTCCTTTCGGCTTAAAGCATCAGCTACAACATTGGCCTTGCCAGGGTGATAACGGAGTTCACAATCGTAGTCGTTGAGCGTCTCGATCCATCGACACTGTCTCATATTCAGTTGCTTCTGATCAAAGATGTGCTGGAGACTCTTGTGATCGGTGAAGATAGTGCTCTTAGTTCCATACAAATAATGTCTCCACAATTTGAGTGCAAAGACAACGGCTCCAAGTTCAAGATCATGTATAGTGTAGTTCCGCTCGTGAATCTTCAGTTGGCAGGAGGCATAGGCAATAACCTTTGATCGTTGCATCAGTACACAACCAAAACCACTCTTCGATGCATCGCAATAAACAACAAAGTCGTCACTGCCTTCAGGAAGTGATAGGATAGGTGCGGAGGTTAACTTCTTCTTCAAAGTTTGGAATGCTGGTTCGTGTGCGGGTTCCCAAATGAACTTCTTGCCCTTGTGAGTCAGTGCGGTCAAAGGACGCGCAATCAGAGAAAATCCTTCGATAATAACCGGCGAGACCTAGGAATTGGCGAATATGCGTTGGAGTAGTGGGGGTCTCCCACTTGCTGATGGCTTCAATCTTGGCGGGATCAACTTTGATACCCTGGTCGCTCACAACATGACCCAAAAATTGTACTTCCTTCAACCAAAATTCACACTTGGAGAATTTGGCGTAAAGTTGCTCTCGTCTCAAGAGTTCAAGTACCAATCGGAGATGATGTTTGTGTTCTTCTTCGCTCTTAGAGTAGATGAGGATATCATCTATGAAGACAATAACAAACTTATCCAAATACGGCTTGCAAACACGGTTCATAAGGTCCATAAATACAGCAGGTGCATTGGTCAGACCGAATGGCATTACAAGAAACTCATAATTTCCATAGCGGGTTCTAAATGCAGTTTTCATCACGTCACTTTCCTTCACCCTCAACTGGTGATAGCCGGATCGTAAATCGATCTTTGAGTAAACACACGATCCTTGCAGTTGGTCAAAAAGATCGTCGATTCGTGGAAGATCATACCGATTCTTGATTGTTAATTTGTTGAGCTCACGGTAGTCGATACACATACGGAAGGATCCATCCTTCTTCTTTACAAACAACACAGGCGCGCCCCACGGCAAAGAACTCGGTTGAATAAACCCTCGATCAAGTAATTCTTGTAGTTGGCTTTGCAATTCTTGCATCTCGGAAGGTGCAAGTCTATAGGGTGCGCGAGCTACAGGTGCAGCTCCTGGCACTAAGTTAATCTGAAATTCTACTGCCCTAGGTGGCGGTAATCCAGGTAATTCTTCGGGAAAAACATCGGAGAACTCGTTCACAATACGCACATCTTCCACTTTCATCTCCTCGGTTCCTACGGTTTTTACATGAGCTAGGACAGCAAGTCGTCCCTTTTTCATGATCTTTTGCGCCTTCACGCAACTAATGAGGTTCAGTTGCGAGCTACATCTCTCCCCATAAATGATCAATGGCTCACCATCTCCTTGCGGTATGCGGAGTGCTTTGTCTCCACAAATAATCTCGGCTCTTATCTTAGTCAACCAGTCCATGCCAACAATAACATCAAAACTTCCCAACTTAATGGGTATCAAGTCTATCTCAAAGTCTACACCGGCTATGTTGATAATAGCCCCTCGGCCAATTTGGTCCACTTTTTCAAGTTTTCCGTTGGCTACCTCGACAAGCATACTTTCCTTTAAAGGAACTAACGACCAATCTAACTTATCACAAAAATGTCTACACACATAGCTCCTATCGGCACCAGTATCAAATAGGACAGAAGCTAAAAGATTGTTGATTTTGAATATACCTGTCACCAAGTCGGGGTTGTCGCGTGCGTCCCTTGCATTAACATTGAAGGCTCTAGCACGTGGCCTTCCGCCATCCTTACGCTTGTTTGGGCACTCGTTTCTGAAATGGCCCATCTTTCCACACTCATAACATTTCCTAGGCCCATTGTTGTTGTGGTTTGGCTTCACGTTCAAAGTAGTAACCTTACAATCCTTACCAACATGCCCAGTCCGTTGGCATTTCTCACAGACAACATTGCAATACCCGGTGTGGTGCTTATAACACCTCTTGCATTGTGGTAAAGTTCCCTTGTAGTTCGGATTGGAGCTGTTGTTGTTGGGGTTGGTGTTGTTGTTGTTTTGCCTGAACCCTTCATGTCGCTTCGCCGGGTTTTGATCATAGTTCTTACCCCTGTTGTTGTTGTGGTTGTTGTCCCATTTCCTCTTCTCGCCACTACCAGTTTCAAACTTAGCCTTCTCCGGCTCATCAAGGATGATTTGATTCAAGAGAGTATGCGCCATGCGCATTGCTTCGGGAACGCTTGGTGGCTTGGATGAGGTAACATTACCCTTGATGGACTTAGGAAGTCCCGAGAAGTATTTTTCCAAGCGCTTAAATTCGGGGGTGACCATGGTCGGACACATAAGAGCCAACTCCAAAAACCTACTGTTGTAACTGTTAAGGTCGTTCCCTACGACCTTTAACTGCATAAATTCGATTTCCATCTTCTGAATTTCGGTTCTCGGACAGTATTCCTCGATCATAGCACATTTAAATCCTTCCCAAGGCGTAGCATACGCCTCATCAATTCCTTGCGCTTGGGCCATGGTATTCCACCATGTAAGCGCGCCATCAGAAAGTGTGCAAGATGCAAATTTCGTTTTGTTAGCTTCCGAACAATTGCTAACCCTGAATACCGATTCCAACTTTTCGAACCATCGGGTGAGACCAACTGGTCCCTCGGTGCCGCTGAAGTTATGCGGTTTGCAGCTCAGGAATTCCTTGTATGTACACCCATTTCGAACGGGTGGAATAACCGGTGGTGGTGGCGGTGGAGCTTCGAGATTTCTTTCTGCTAGGGCTGCAGCGACCCGTTCGTTGATCATGTCCTCAATCTGGGCGGCGGTAGGTGTGGTTCTTCCATTAGCCATGGTATTCTAAACAAAAATTTTGACCCAAGTCAAAATCCAGCATGCAAGTAGTAATAATACAGTATATAGTGACCAATCACGGAATCAAAACATCACATGTTATTAGATAATGCATCTAGGTACAAACATCACAGAATCATCGTACAACAATGTAAATAGAACATCGTGCAAGAATTAAATAATGCAAAGTTCCATTCATTAATAATAATAAGTTTCATACATCTGAATAAGTTCGTACAATACATATGAAATACATGAAACTATATCTAGATTACATCATGAAATCTAAATACAAGGTCCTACGGTGAAGGCGGGTGAACAGCTCCTCGAGCCAACTGCTCCTCGAGCTCAGTGACTCGAGCTCGGAGAGTCTCAACCTCCCTCATCAGTTCCTCGTTAGAGGGAGCTGGTGGGGCAGGCGGTGCAGGTGGGGCGGGTGGTGCCGGTGGTGCTGATGTAGATGGTCCGGCTCCGGATGTAGACGGTACGTCCCTAGATGTAAGTGGTCCGTATCTAAATCTAGGTGGTATGGTTCCAGGAATAGTCAATACGTAACGGGGAACCTTACGTATCTGTGGGTCGGCAGGGTATGGCACAACTCGTTTACGAGCAGTAACCCTACGTCGATGGCCAAAAGCATCAGTAAAAACACGACCTCCATTCACCCCTGGAATGACGGTGCCATCGAAACGGTACCGCTTCTTCAGCGGGGTGGAGGGTGCCTGAATAGGTCTATCGGCAGGATCCTCATCATCGCTGGAGTCGTCTGATGATGAAGAATCGACGGATGATGAGTCATCCGAATCGTGTGGCGGTGACACTGGTGGCTGAGCTGGTAATCCGAAGCGTCCGAAGGCGGCCAACATCTGTCTGTGTCTGCCTGGCGGAATCACGACTAAACGTCCGTCGGGAGTGCGTCGGCAAGGCGTGCACATGTGGTTACGAAACGGCCCTTCCCCGAACTCCGCGGGGATCTCAATACCACCAATGCGGGGCTGTGACCTCGGGGGTCCGGGAGCAGACACTGGGGCAGGTGCACTAGTACCAGCTCCGGAAGTAGAAGCGCCGGAATCACTAGTGGGTGTCGGGGCCGGTGTATCGGCAGTAGCAGCAGCAGGTGTAGCAGTAGGTAGGGCGACGGGGTCTGAGTCTGTACTTCCCGAAATGCCAGCAGGTGGAACATCCGACATCTGAACAAGGAAAAATAAATTTTTTTCCATGTCAGTATGTCATAAAGCAAGCAAATAATAGGCCAACAGTTTAAATCATGTATAATAATAAGTAGCATGGCAATATCAGTAATCGTAAGAAACTAGCATGCAATCGAAAGCAAGTAATAGCATGCAGTAGTGAAATCATGTAGTAGCATACGGCATATAACAGTAACAGTAAGCAGCAGCATGCAGTAAGTTCAGCGGAAACAAGTAAACTAGCAAGTTGTAGATTAGTCCTATTAGTGAATCCTACTCGGGTCGGTCTTAGACTCACTAATGCAACCTAATTCCCTACAACCAACGCTCTGATACCAAATGTGACGCCCCGTACTAAATCATCATGTACGGACCATCATCAACAGGACCATTACAAGGTTAAGTACTATATGCGTTTTCAAAACAGAGTTTGCATTCATTAATAAAAGTGACGTCATAACAAACGTCGAATGTTTTACAATCCAAAAGTAAGCTTCACTAAGTAGAAGCATTAAATAAGTGTACGTGACCACAAAGGTCGTTACATAACATAGTTTCAAAAGTAAATAAGTTTGAATGCAAGATAAGTAGTCATGCGATAACAACTCTAGGCAGCGGGTTCTACAGCACGACTAGTAAGATAGCGGAAGCGACTTCAAGCACCTGAGAAATACATGCTTAAAAAGGTCAACACAAAGGTTGGTGAGCTATAGTTAAGTATAACAGTAATGTAAGTAGGCCACGAGATTTCAGTGCTACAACGAGCGTTCAAAAGTATGTAAAAGTATATGCTTAACCGTGGGCACTCGATAACTAACTTAACGTTTAATGTACCCCCTTAAAGTGCACTTGGCAAGTGCGTATAACCTCGAAGTATTAAACACTCGTTAAATGCTAGCGCGACTAGCCCGAGTGGGGATGTCAAACCCTATGGATCCATATCTAAGATTTGCGTTCATGGTTCAAAAACCAATGATTAAACGTTACCGAGCTAAAGGGAATGTTTATGCCGTTGTATAACCCACACATATATAAGTTTAAGTACTCGTGCCTAGTATGTAAAACATAAAATCCGCATGCATTCTCAGTTCCCAAAATAAGTTAAAGTAAAAAGGGAATGCTATAACTCACAATGATATGTGGCGGTAAAGTAGTAGTCGGGAAAGGTGTGCAAGTAAATGGTCCGAAGTCCTCAACCTAAGTCAAATAGTACTAAGTCAGTAAATCGTCTTAATAGGTTTAAAAGTATGTATTTAAGGTCTTAAGGGTCATCATCAATCATCATTAAACAAAAGGCGTAAAGTAAGTTTCGTTTATGAAAGTAGTTTTCAACAAAGTCTGACTTCGGTCAGTCACCAAGGCCTCTACCCTTACTGAATTAAGGTGAGACCAGTGGCCATGGCTCCGTCTATGATTCCCTTAAGTGTGGTAAAATTTACAGAAGCAAAATCGTCTTGGTTTGACCGTGGCGACGGTCTAAGTGCGAGTAGGTCAGAAATTTTCTGCACAACGTTAAAGGACATAGTGACGAACGGAGGGCCATAAATCCTAAACCGTAACTTGGATGAAGACGAATCCTAAATGAAAAATTATCTACTCGAAAAGTTCTATCCAAAAATAAAGATGGGATCAGCCCAGACCTACTGGTCTGGTCCAGAAACAGCTAAACAGAAACTTTTGGACAGAAACAGTGGGTTTTCAAGGGTTCCGGTGATCTTGGTGTTTGATGCTCATCATAGTTCTCATCCTTGATGCGTATAGCTTCAAGTGCACAACTCATGGATGTGTTTACATCATCTTAACCAAGATTTGTCCATCATAACCTTAGTGCAAGTCTAAGACATTAATTTGATGAACCAAAGTTACATCAAGTGTTAGATTTAGCACAAACATGGAATGTAAGAGTAACACAACTAAGTTTGGACAATTATAACACAAGTGTGAGTCTTAAGACATGTAGATCAACTCACTTAAGAGTTGTATGAAGTTTGATGAACCAAAGTTACATCAAAGTCTTAGATCTAACACAATTACTTGTAATAAAAAGAAATAACAACAAATAAACTTGGATTTAAACGAATTTAGTCAAGATCTTAAAGTAGAGAGTTTAGATCTAGTATATATACATGAAGTTATAAATTAGAGAGTTTAAAGTGTTGTTCTTGAACTAACAAGTTTGATCCAAGAAATATAAGATCAAGATTAACTAGTAATCATGACCAAGGTTACATGTAAGTAAAAATAAAGTAAATACAACTAGTTACAAGTAAATAAGAACTTTACAAATTGATTTTTACTTCTTAAAGAGATACTAAGCCAAAGCTTAGATCTAGAAATATAAGTAAACTTATGAACAAGTTCATGAACACTAAGAAAGATCACAACCAAGTGTTGGATCCATGATACTTGCACCAAAGTGTAAGCTCTTGTTGGTTTCATGTTCTTGTTCAAGTGCGTAGTAAACAACTAACAAAAAGTAATTTAAACAACATACAAAATAAAGAAAATGAATGATAAGCCTAAACCAACCATGAAGGTGGTATTCTAGTAACATTTAAACATAACAAGATTGACATTAAGGATGATGATTAGCCACGAATTAGATGAAGAAAAAGAAGATGTTCTTGAGTTTATTACTTACAAAAACTAAAGAAAGTTGAGAGAAAAACTTGTGTCAAGTGAAGGGTAAAGTGAGAAATGAGTTTATGGACCAAGTAAGTAGCATAAGAAGTTGAAATGTGCACATATACACACACCAACAGCCGATCGGCCTAGAGGGGGGAATAAAGGGCAAGTCAACTTTGATATTTTGTGCATGGGGAGTATGTGTGAGCTCAAATGGGTAATAAGTTAAAATATGGCTTGCATGCTTGAGACATCTTTGTCTCTAAATTAGCCTAATTAAACCTTGATTATACTTAACATAAACTAGCTTACTAGAATGGGCTTACAAGTCCATTTAAGTGTAGGGTGGGCTTACTAGTCCAAGTCCATTAATTAAAGGTCCAAGTTTAATTAAAGATGCAATTGAAATAATTAAAGCCCAAGTAATTAATCACTAACCTTGATTAATTAAAATGATTAATAATAAATAATCATGAATGTAAATAATATTCTAAAAATATTATTCGCGCAGTTTCGTGTGTCGCAGAGACGTTTCGGGCTCTTAAAAGTCAAGTACGGGCAATCATGGAAATATGTAAATGTAATTATATACATTCGTTTAATCACACGTATTAATAATAATAATTATTAATAATTAACCTTGGAAAAACCAGGGTCGTTACATAATCCTTCTAACTTGACTTTTAAAATCAGCTAGACACATGTTCTATATCTATATGATATGCCAACTTAATGATTTAAAACTTAAAAACACGAAAAACACCGTAAAACTGGATATACGCCGTCGTAGTAACACCGCGGGCGGTTTTGGGTTAGTTAATTAAAAACTAAGATAAACTTTGATTTAAAAGTTGTTCTTCTGGGAAAATGATTTTTCTTATGAACATGAAACTATATCCAAAAATCATGATTAAACTCAAAGTGGAAGTATGTTTTCCAAAATGGTCATCTAGACGTCGTTCTTTCGACTGAAATGACTACCTTTATAAAAATGACTTGTAACCTGTATTCCCGACTATAAACTTATAATTTTTCTGTATAGATTCATAAACTTAAGTTCAATATGAAACCATAGCAATTGGATTCACTCAAAACGGATTTAAAACGAAGAAGTTATGGGTCAAACAAGATTGGATATTTTTACTTGTTGTAGCTACGTGAAAATTGGTAAAAAAAATCTATATTAATCACATCCTAGCTAACTTATATTGTATAATAGATATATTCTAATATATTATGTAATCTTGGGATACCATAGACACGTATGCAAATGTTTTGACATATCATATCGACTCATCTATATATATTATTTGGAACAACCATAGACACTTTATAAGCAGTAATGTCGGAGTTAGCTATACAGGGTTGAGGTTGATTCCAAAAATATATATACTTTGAGTTGTGATCTAGCCTGAGACGTGTATACACTGGGTCGTGGATTGGGTCAAGATAATATATATCAATTTATTTCTGTACATCTAACTATGGACAACTAGTTGTAGGTTACTAACGAGGACAGCAGACTTAATAAACATAAAACATTAAAATGTATTAGAAATGTTGTAAATATATTTTGAACATACTTTGATATATATATGTACATATTTGTTATAGGTTCGTGAATCGACCAGTGGCCAAGTCTTACTTCCCGACGAAGTAAAAATCTGTGAAAGTGAGTTATAGTCACACTTTTAAAAATCTAATATTTTTGGGATGAGAATACATGTAGCTTTATAAATGTTTTACAAAATAGACACAAGTACATGAAACTACTTTCTATGGTTGAACGATCGAAGCCGAATATGCCCCTTTTACTTGGTAACCTAAGAATTAGTAAACCAGTGTACTAATTGACGCGAATCCTAAAGATAGATCTATTGGGCCCAACAAACCCCATCCGTTGTAGCGGATGCTTTAGTACTTCGAGTTTTTATATCATGTCCGATGGATGTCCTGGAATGATGGGGATATTCTTATATGCATCTTGTTAATGTCAGTTACCAGGTGTTTGCCGTATGAATGATTTTTATCTCTATGTATGGGATGTATTGAAATATGAAATCTTGTGGTCTATTATTATGATTTGATAATATATAGGTTAAACCTATAACTCACCAACATTTTTGTTGACGTTTTAAGCATGTTTATTCTCAGGTGATTATTAAGAGCTTCCGCTGTTGCATACTAAAATAAGGACAAGATTTGGAGTCCATGCTTGTATGATATTATGTAAAACTGCATTCAAGAAACTTATTTTTGATGTAATATATTCATATTGTAAACCATTATGTAATGGTCGTGTGTAAACGGTATATTTTAGATTATCATTATTTGATAATCTACGTAATGCGTTTTAAACCTTTATCGATAAAATAAAGGTTATGGTTGTTTTAAAAATGAATGCAGTCTTTGAAAAACGTCTCATATAGAGGTCAAAATCTCGCGACGAAATCAATTAATATGGAACGTTTATAATCAATATGAACGGGACATTTCATATTATGTTGACCCACTCTTCTTCAGCCATCCCTTTCTTCTTTAACCCTATACCAGACGCCATCAACATCCGACATCTGCATGTCCTGTGCCTCAAAAAATATCCCATGTTCTTCCATTTTTTTTGTTAGCCATATGCCCATATCGTGTTTGCTGGATTGTTGCTCCCATATTTTCTTCTCAACCGGTAACAAACATTCTTTTTGATTTAGGCTTTGTATTTCTTTTTTGTTATTTTTTGATTGATTGTTTTGTATTATTGTAGTGTTTGTTGGTGTGTGTCAATTATGTTTCATCTGTCTCCAAGGTAATTCCCTTTTCCCCGATTTAATTTGTGATATTCATTACTTATTGTTGGCTGTGGTTTATTCCGTCTCCAAGGTAGTTCCCTTTTTTTGAATTAATTTGTGATATTCATTACTTATTGCTGGCTGTGGTTTCTTCTTTAATATTATGTGTTACCCTCTATTAACATGTTGCTTCGTCTCTACAGTGTTGTGTTTTTTTGCCATCATAAATTGTTTTGGTCATTGCGATAATGTGAGGCTCCGAAAAAAGGAAAAAAATACTGATGATAATACGCATGTAATCGATGATGCTGTTCTGAGCTCTACTGGTGTTTCTGGAGAACCTGTTGTGTTTCATCCAAACAAGTTGCAACGAGGGCTTACTTAAGAAAATTTAATGTTGATGCATCTGCAATGGCACGTTATGATCAAATCTATTTTTTTGTTTTTGTTTTTTTAATATTAACTGTTTCCGAATGTTGTTTTCATGATTGAATTTCTTCAGGTGGTGTTAACTGTAGGCCTGTTAACCAATTAAAAGGTTCATTCATTCATCGAGGCATTACACCAATCTATACTCTGTCTGCAGCCTTTAACTCTTAAGGTAGTAATATTTTGTTTAAATTATCTATGTGATGTGTTTGAAACTGTTTTAAACAAAAAAAAATCATAAAACAATCAGATTCTTATGTCTGAAATTATATTCAGGTTTTTGAGAGTATTCTAAAAGGTTGAGTGTAAAGTAAATGAAACATGTATGAGTCATGTTTTAATAAACTCAAATTATTTGTGTTATAGTTTTTTAAGGAACTAAATAAAGCCTTTAGTTACTCAGAAGGTTTACATAACAATTTCTACGCGTTTATTGTAAGTTAGTATAGGTTGTTAGTACTAGATAGAATCCACATTATCTGTGTATTCGATACACTTTTTTACTGTCATGTTGGATGTTTTAGTATTGCCTGCTTTTTAATTAATATTGTGTGCATTTTATAATTATAATAAAAGGATTGTTACCCATAATTTTTTGGTATAAATAGTATGGTTGGTAGGGGTGTTAGAAAAGGAAATTATTCGTTATCCCTTATATTTTGTTGTCATCACTTATTATACGTTTTGACATTATTGTATGTATATCGAGCGAGCCTACTTTTTTTAACTTTTATATATGTTCTATGGTTTGCTGAATTTTTGTTGTTGGTAAGTTGTGTTGTTAATTACCGTCATGTTGCTTTGCCTTTCAGGTTAATGACAGCTAATTTGTTTGTGCATCCTAACCAGCAACCGAATCCAGTTTTGTTAACCTTACACGATAACTGCAACCTATTATCCTCAAGTTCGATAATATATAATAGAATGAGTCATTTTTGTGTTCTAGAATCTGAAAGATTGTAATGTGATATAGTTACACTATCCAACTTTCTGGCATATAAAATTTTGAATCATTTCATCTAGATCTTTGAATGAAAATACATATTTTAGTTTTCAGTTTTAATGGAGAAGTGAAAAGTTGCAGGTGGTGGGAGGTTGATGTTGATAGATTAGTGGGGAACAGATTTGTGCTCCTAATTGTTTCTCATGTTCAGTTACTCTTCGTACTACCGAGCTCCGAAAGGGTTTTACCTGAGTTTGTTTCCATGGAGTTGTTTTTTGGAATTGTATTTAAACTGGTTGTGTAATGTTTCAGGAAAAGAACAGTTAAAGAAAAGTACCAAAAGGATTTGGCGAACCCAAATGATGATAAAAGTGATAAGTCTGTAAACGTGATATTTTCGATCAATAGTCACGTCACTTTCGTGTTGTTCGTACTAAATGGTTACAAGTAATAGTTTATTATAATGATTTATATTGATGTAGTTGTCTTAGGTTTCCTGTTTTATACTGAGGGTCTTATTGGGTTTAGAGAGAGACATAACTAGTTAAAATTAAAAGTTTAAAACAACAGTCATGCTTTTTGTTTAACAACTCAGTATCCATGACTTTTCTACTAATGCAAACGTAATCTTAAACTGCAATTGTTTTAAAAAGGAATGAGGTTTTGACCATCTTTATTAGTCATCTTATGAATCCTTTTAGAAGCTCACCTGTATATTTGTACCGTGTTTTTTTGTTTACGGGTTGAAGAAAATAATCAATACCGCAGCAGTGAAGTTATGCTCAGAAGTGGCCATTAACAAAACATTTGAGACACTTATAACTATACGGTTAGTATTATTTTACAATTACTAAAGTACCCAGTTACAAACATGTGTGTTTTTTACTTTTGTGCGCACATGTTTTGTGATGTCAATAAGATTCACACCTTTTTCCCTAGCTAAAATAGAGATAACTATTGTCATGAAGTAGAAGCAACATGTCTTATTCTACAGGTACGTCTAGCAATATGACTTTTATCTTTATAATTAATGAACTATGATCAAATTTTAACTGTTCTTTATAAACAACAGTTACTAAGCTATGACCAAGTTCTAGGCGTCACAAAAAATAGTAACATTTCCGTTGTGTATGTCCTTTTGGATGAAACTTGCTTTTGCCTGTCGCTAACATTCGTTGTTCGTTTTTTTCTCCTTTATCATGTTTCATTATTTTGGACTGATTAGTAGGTTTTATACTTCTAATTCGATTTTTACTTTATAGGCCACCCCACATGTATCAATGATGATAGACCTCATTCAAAATGTTAGTGTTTACTATATATGAGAGTTTTTTTCAACAACTATTATGTTTGGCAATTACTATGAACCCAAACAGATGGGAGAAGGCTTTGTTGCGGCTGACAACATTGCAGTTCATTTGTAACACCGTTGGCGGACTTCCCAAATCACTACTTCCAGTTCGTTGCATATAACAAACTACGTACCCACATCTCCAACAACACTCTACTCGCAGGTGATATTTCGTCACCTATAGATAACTCAACACCTCTTAGTTGAATTCTCAACTTCATATGTAATATGTATGTAATCTTAACTTCCATCCATTTTGGTTTGTAAAAAATGGACTTTGTAGGTGATGTATGAAAAAATAGATGCGGCCACAATGGATCCGTTTTATGCACTTTCCTTTCATAGCTTGCATATGTACCTAGAAGTAGAACATAATGCTTTTATTTATTTATTTAGCTTTTGTAATTTACCTTAGCAATAGCAATTGAATGAAATCAACTGTATGATGGTAAATTTTGAACCGTATAATACTTTGAAAAGCGTTATGTTTAAAAAATAGCCATCAATGATTTTATCAATAATATTTAGCCGCATAGCGCATACCTTCAATCTTGTTTAGAATCAATGACAAAAGTCTCAAGAGAAGATGCTTTCTTCATTTGCAAGCTCATGTCCACTTCAATGAATGCATCCAAAGTATAAGATGAAGGTCAAGGACTTCCAGATGTATTAAGCATCTTTTGAAGTCTCTATATTGAGTAAAGAAGCCAAAAATTCAATGTCAAAAGAGCTCCAACAGATATATTAAAAAGCTGTCCAGAGGCTGCGCGCAAGGTTGCAAAATTCTCTATTCGGGGATTAATCGATCGGAACTTTGAAAGGATTAATCGACAATTCGGGAATTACTTGGAGATTAATCGAATTGTACTGTAAACATTTAAATATTAAATTTTAATATTTATATGTGTAATTATAGAAAAAACCATAAATATAAAGATAATTTTTAACACAATTGTTTAAAATTGTTCATTTTGCTTCAAAACTATAAAATTCTAGTTTAAATTCATGTTAAAATATTAACCATTTCTTACTTTGACTAACTTTGATTACCAAATTCGATTTTGATTCATCAATTGATGTTGATCGTTTAATTAAACGAATTTTTAGAAATCGAAACGGATTGATCCTAAAAATGATTAATCGGCGAGTAATCAGGTTTTTACAACACTGGCTGCACGGTCGACCGTGGATCGACCACAATTTTGTATGACAAGTTTTTATTGGACTATAAATACACCACTTTGCCAAACTTGAAGACCACCTCTTTCCAACATACTTTCAAAGTCATATCAACTGATCAACTAATCTCCTAAGCCTCAAGCACGTATCAATGGAGAGATAATAAGAGAGAAAGAGAGATTTTACTTACACTAAGTAGAAATACATTGTAAACTTCATGCTTATCATTTTTATCTTTGAGTTTACTTTGTGAGATACTTCCTTATGGGGTCAAGGAAGTTAAATAGTTCTTGTGATAGGAAACACCATCTTACTTAGTGATTCAACTTCCTTAAAGGGATCTAGGAAGTTGATTATTTTCATTGGGAATTAATACTTGTCCAAGGTGAAGACAAGTTTGATCTAAGTAAGGTTGGTGTTACCTATTGAAGAACTATGAGAAATTGTGTTAGTAGAATTGATCTTATGATAAGAATATCATCTTATCTAGTGATCCTTCTTCCTTAAAGGGAACTAGGAAGTTGTTCCTATTTCCATTTGGAAATTGGTGCTTCTTCTAGGTGAAGACGAGTGTGATCTAGAAGTAGTGTTGGAGTGGCTTATTGAAGATCATTTGGTGAAAACGGATCTCCACCGGGTTTGGAGAAATTTTTAGTAAAGCTAACTCCCGATTAGTGAATCGGGGAGCGGATTAAGGTGGATTAGTTAACATCCACCCGAACCACTATAAATCCTTGTGTTTGTGCACTTACATTCTTTACATACTTGCATTAACAAACACAAACGCTTCCACAGTTAAAACTTACATTTTGATCATTAAAGTTTTCGAAAAAGTTTTAAGAAACCATTAAGTAACTATTCACCCCCCTCTAGTTACTTACAATTGGTATCAAAGCGGTTGCTTTAATGTTTGCTCAAACATATGTTTGTCGTGTCTAAAACCATTTTGTGCAAAAACTCGAGTCAAAGATCTTGAAACTAAGCTCTACTTGTTTGGAACGTAAATTTTATCTTGAAAGAGCTAGTCTTGCATCACGATAATAATTTTCGTACAAGAAGGCATGATCAAGACTCAAATGAAGTTGGATACTTCAAGGAAGAGAATGAAGACAACATAATTTCTAGAAACTTCAAAACACTCACGTGATGTGGAGTCAAGGAAGGAACACGTATGCTCAA
This sequence comes from Rutidosis leptorrhynchoides, assembly GCF_046630445.1. NCBI lineage: Eukaryota > Viridiplantae > Streptophyta > Magnoliopsida > Asterales > Asteraceae > Rutidosis > Rutidosis leptorrhynchoides. The sequence continues at coordinate 267,962,951 of NC_092337.1, read as the reverse complement.
ACTTACATCCATTACATTGAGAAAAAAATACCATCATTCACATGGTGAGGTAAGTTTGCTTGTTTTTAGTAAAAATCTATAAATTAAAAGGTTTAAAGCTTGTGTACTCTAAATGTTCTGATAATTAACAAAACATTGGTTAAAAATGAAAAACTTGAACAAAGAAACTTTCTTTTAACAAACTAAGTTAATTTTTGAAAAATAAGTCTCACATATTAAGCAGGAAAAGAAAAATGTGAGGTTGGGTCAAAATCACAAATATATTGTATACAATTGAAGCACCATGAAACTTACGTGAATACAATGTATGAAATTACTTGTGCCTTGAATCCTTGCATGAAAAATGAAATGAGTTATTGTTTGATATGTGCTTGATTGATTGATCTTAGAGGCTTAAGTGATAGACATAATATCTAAGATTAGACTCTAAGCATCTCAATAAGTATTCTCAAAACTCATATAGTCAAAAGGTTACTTAGTGGTAATAATGATTTGAAACTAAAATCACTAGCTTGTGACTATTTTGAACAAGAAAATGAATTAACTTTCTTCAAATATAAAAGTGATTTTAAAAATCAAAGATACCAAAAGATAAATCAACACTTGGCTATAAAAGACACCTTGAGTGAACCTATCATAAGTTTTTTGAAAATGCACTTGATAAAACTCAACATAATGCCAAACCAGTCGACGGTCGAACCTAAGGTCAACCGTGGATTGACCGCATAGGCTCTGATCAAAATGTGCTTTTACAATTTTAAGATCGACCGTGGTTTGATACTTTTCGATGTTGATTCTTTGTAAATTGGTTATAACATTAGTTTTGTTATAATATATATAATATAAATATAATAGAGTGGATAGTCAATTTTGATACACAAAATTAATGTTATTGTATTACCTAAAGTACTTGAATTCTTGCTATAAATAGACCTTCAAGCAAGCATAATACTTGCTTATTCTTACAAGAATTATTTCTCTCTTTTCTCTCATTAGTATTCTACTCCTTTATTACTAGAATTTTGTAGTAAGTTTAGGCTACCAATGTTGTTATAAACAACTAAATTACAACACGTTATCAGCACGAAGTGCTTCGTATAATCAAGGTGAGAAATTCTTTAACGATATCTTCTATTATTTATTAGTAAGGTAAATATTATTATCATCATAAGTAGAATTATATTTCTGTAAACTAACTTTTATTAACTTCACTAACATTTATATTTATATTATTTAAGTTATATATGGTCGGTTATACCGCCTAAATTATATTTCTGTAATCTAACTTTTATTAACTTCAATAACATTTATATTTATGTTATTTAAGTTATATATGGTCGGTTATACTGCCTGAATTATATTTATGTAATCTAACTTTTATTAACTTCACTAACATTTATATTTATGTTATTTAAGTTATATATGGTCGGTTATACCGCCTGAATTATATTTTTTAATCTAACTCTTATTAACTTCATTAACATTTATATTTATGTTATCTTATATTTATGATTACTTATACAATTAATCATTATTTATTTCATGCATACTAATGTTTATTCTTAAATTTATTATTTATGAATAATATGTTTATTCTCTTAATCTTCATATTTATACTAAACATATTTATACTAAATGTATTTATAGTAATCGTATTTATACTAATAAAATTCTTTTATTAAAATTATTATTAATACTACGAGTACATAACAGTCATTAACGTCAACTAACGACGTTACAACGGTCATATATACATAACGTTTGTTAACGTCAACTTATGACGTTACAACGACTATATTTTCCAAATATAAAATAAACATCTCCGTTTTCACATTTTCACAAATCAATCTTCATTTTCTTAGATTACCACTCTCAAAAGTTTTTTTTTTTTTGTAAAGATGATTCACACAAGGATGATTTTTCCTATTGTATTGGTCATACTAACTATCATAATTGTTGCTAATATACCACCGGGTGAACCTATATTCTATCATGCCCTTGTGGTTTTATCATTTATAATCATGCCATTATTCTGTTGTTTGCTACTTATGAATTTAAAAAGATTCTAATTTCATTTTATTATTTGTCTATGAATAGAAGTTGATTATGATTATGATTTATGTTGTTCATCTTTTTGATAATAGAAAATGTCGAATTTGAAAAGGCTTAAATTTGCTCCTTTAGAATCAAGTGGAACAACTACTTAACATGGGTTATGAATGTAGAAAAACATCTCGAATCAATCAGTATTTTAGAAACCCTGAATGAAAATAACAATTGTTCCGAACAAGAGAAAGCAATAGAAAGTATTTTTCTTAGAAAACATATTGACGAGTCCTTAGAATCGTATTATGGAAACTACTCAAAGATAGATACGATATTAATTATCAAGAAATAACGGCGATCCATGAAAGAATAAAATTGAAGATGTTAGTAGACGCTCTTATAAGAATCCCGGAGATTCTTATTAATGATCTGGTAACGTGGATCATCAGTCTAGCATTTCTTGAATACATGAACATCTTGTTTAGCTCTACAAATAAGTCCCAAAAGAAAAGAAAACGAGAGTGAATCTGTTGAAAAATCTATATTAAATAAACCCTGAGCTACTTTGAGACTTGAATGATTTGAATTTTCTAAGATGCCTAGTTTGTTAGGTATCACTCATAAATAAATGGTTTTAGACCATAACGCATATGTTTTATTAAATGTTATCTTTTATGCACTTCAGATTATAACTTGTTTTATCTTGATGAAATATAACTCATTATTTGCTTATCTTATTTGAAGTTTTAGTATGAATCCTGCTGAAATACAACATCAATTAAATGGTAAAGACCTATGTATTGCAGATAGTGGTAACATACACACTATGATCAAATCTAAGAAATATTTCATTGATTTAAATCAAATGAAGGAATTATAAATACTATGTCAGGTCTTGCAAACTTGATATAAGGAACGAAAAAGGTAAAAATTCATATTACCAAATGGTACGAATTTTCTGATAAACAATGCCTTGTTTTCTTCCAAATCAAAGAGAAATTTGTTAAGTTTCTCTGATATATATCATAATAGATATGATTATCAGTCAATGATAATCGGAAATGAGAAATATCTATGTAGCACCGAAAAGCGCATATGATGAAAAGCGCATATAATGAAAAGCGCAGCGCATATGATTAAAAGTGCATATGATAAAAAGCACATATGATGAAAAGCGCATATGATGAAAAGCGCAGCGCATATGATTAAAAGTGCATATGATGAAAAGTGCATATGATGAAAAGCGCAGTGCATATGATTAAAAGCGCATATGATGAAAAGCGAAGCGCATATGATTAAAAGTGCATATGGTGTAAAGGATATATGATGGAAAGCGCATATGGTGATTAATGAAAAAGCACATATGGTGATTAATGAAAAGTACATATAGTGATTAATGAAAAGCACATATGGTGATTAATTAAAAGTACATATGGTGATTAATGAAAAGCACATATTGTGATTAATGAAAAAGCACATATGGTGATTAATGAAAAGTACATATGGTGATTAATGAAAAGCACATATGGTGATTAATGAAAAGTACGTATGGTGATTAATGAAAAGCACATATGGTGATTAATGAAAAGCACCTATGGTAATTAATGAAAAAGCACATATGTTGATTAATGAAAAGCACATATGGTGATTAATGAAAAGAATATTGAGAAAGAATCACTAATGTTTCTTGAAAGAATTCAAGGTTATATATATGGACCAATTCATCCATCATGTGGACCATTTTGATATTTCATGGTTCTAATAGACGCATCTAGCGGATGGTCTCATGTTTGTGTGTTATCAAGCCGTAATATGGCATTTGCAAAGTTTCTTGCACAAATTATTAAATTGAGAACACATTATTCTGATTACACCATTAAAAGGATGAGACTTGATAATGCCGGTGAGTTAACATCTCAAGCATTGAATGATTATTATATATCTACAGGGATTGTTGTTGAACATTCAATTGCTCATTACATACACAAAATTGGTTTAGCTGAATCAATAGATAAACGCTTACAACTAATAACTAGACAATTGGAAATGAATACAAAACTCTCAATATTTATATGAGAACATGTAAATTTACATGATGCGACATTAATTCGCATTAAACCAAGTGCAAGTCATAAATATTCTCCATTACCAACTTAATTTTGTTCGAGAGCCAAATATTTTCCATCTTAGAACATTTGGTTGTGCAGTGTATTTTTGATTGCACCACCACAACGAATGGTTCCTCAAATAAGGATGGAAATATATGTTGGATATGAAACATCTTCAATCATAAGATATATTGAATCCATGACGGGTGATGTTTTTACAGCACATTTTGCTGATTGTCATTCTAATAAAAAATTGTTCCCTCTATTAGGAGGAGAAATAAATAATAAAGAAAAAGATGTTTCATGATGTGAACACAAATTAATGTATCTTGATCATCTCACAAAAGAATGCGAAAAGAAAGTTCAAAAATAATACATATGCAAGAACTTGCAAATAAATTACCTGATGTATTTACAGATACAAAAAGGAGTGACTAAATCATATATACTTGCAGTAAATGCTTCAGCTAGAACTGAAATTCTAAAAGCTGGCAATAATGTCACTCATGAGTCTTTTCCACGCCAGAAACGTGGGAGACCAATTGGTTCCAAAAATAAAAATCCTCGAAAAAGAAAATCAGCTGATAATGTGGTAAAAGAAAGTGTTCAAGAAGAACCACAAATCAATACTCCTTCTGCAGAGGAGATTGATGATGTCAATATGGAAATTGCAATCAATTATCAACATTCAAAAAAATATTATAGAACCGAAATGACATGAAAAATCTTGATGAGATATTTTTATATAATGTTGCATATGACATCATGAATGATGATGATGATCCAGAACCAAAATCTGTCATGGAAAAATAGACACGATTGAGATCATTGGAAAAGAGCAATACGAGCTGAATTTGAATCGCTCAATAAAAGAAAAGTTTTCGGATCTATCATTCTCACACCTAAAGATGTGAAACATGTGGAGTATAGATGGATTTTTATGCGAAAATGGAATGAGAAAAATGAAGTTACAAGGTATAAAGCTAGACTTGTAACTCAAGATTTTTATCAAAGATCGGGAATTGATTATGATGAAACTTATTCCCCTGTTATGGATGCAATTACTTTTAGATACTTAATCAGCCTGTCAGTTTCTAAAAATCTATAAATGCATCTCATGGATGTTATTACCGCTAATCTTTATGGATCACTTGATAGTGATATATATATATGAAGATACCTGAAGGATTTAAGGTATTAGAAGCATCAAATGAAAAACACAAAGAAATGTACTCAATTAAATTACAAAGGTCTTTATATGGGTTAAAACAATTGGATCGCATATGGTATACCCGATTAAGTGATTACTTGATAAGAAAAGGGGTATACAAATAATCTTATTTGCACATGTGTTTTTATTGTGAAAACAATGACCGGATATATATCGTAGTTATTTATGTCAATGGTCTTAACATCATATGAACAAATAAAGAGATCTATGAAATCATTCAACTTCTAAAAAATTAATTTGAAATGAAAGATCTTGAAAAACCAAGTATTACCTTGGATTGCAAATTGAGCATATGCCTAATGGTTTACTTGTACATCAAACAACTTATACTGAAAAGATTTTAAAACATTTTTATTAAAGACAAAACCATTGGTTGTTAGATCACTCAATATTGACACTGATCCATTTCGTCCATGTGAAGATCATGAAGATATTCTTGGACCAGAAGTACCATATCTTAGTGCAATTGGAGCTCTTATGTATCTTACAAATTATACAAGACTTGACATTTCTTTTGCAGTTAATTTGTTGGCAAGGTTCAGCTCTGCTCCTACCAAAAGACACTAGAATGGGATCAAACACATATTTCGATACCTTCGAGGAACTACTAATTTAGGATTATTTTATTCTAACGAATCAAAATAAGATTTGGTTGGTTATGCAGATGTAGGTTATTTATCTAATCCACATAAAGCTAAATCTCAAACTGGATATGTAATCCTAAATGGAGGTACTGCAATATCATTGCATTCTCAAAAACAAACACTTGTGGCTACATCATCAAATCATGCCGAAGTGATTGCATTACATGAAGCTACTCGGGAATGTTTTTGGTTGAGATCAATGACACAACTCATTACTGATTCTTGTAAACTAGAACGCGATAAAAGTCCAACAACTATCTATGAAGATAATGCAGCTTGTATAGCACAGATGAAAGAAGGGTACATCAAAAGTGACCGAACAAAACACATACCTCCTAGATTCTTCTCATACACTCAAAATATCATTAAGGACAACCAGATTGAAATGAAATATGTTCAATCCAGCAAAAACTCTGCTGATCTTTTCACGAAAGCACTTCCAACTGCTATTTTCAGAACACACGTTCATAACATTGGCATGAGGCATGTTCAAAAGATGTAACAGCTAAAGCGATGTCTACTTGAGGGGGAGTCAACTCCGTGCTGCACTCTTTTTCCCTTAGCTAAAAGTTTTTCCCACTGGTTTTTCTTTAGCAAGGTTTTTAATGAGGCAGTACTACTTTATTTCTAATGAAGCAAAATTGCTATCCAAGGGTGAGTGTTATAATATATATAATATAAATATAATAGAGTGGATAGTCAATTTTGATACACAAAATTAATGTTATTGTATTACCTAAAGTACTTGAATTCTTGCTATAAATAGACCTTCAAGCAAGCATAATACTTGCTCATTCTTACAAGAATTATTTCTCTCTTTTCTCTCATTAGTATTCTACTCCTTTATTACTAGAATTTTGTAGTAAGTTTAGGCTACCAATGTTGTTATAAACAACTAAATTACAACAAGTTTACATTATTTATTAGAAAGATCTAAAGAATTGTTAATGTAAAGCTATTTATTGTCATCAAATGACACTTGTTTATATAATTGATAGTGATTCTCAAACAACTATAAGTGTACACGATAAATTATTCTCACTCAAGACATAAACTTCGTTTATCAAATCTTATAATATAAACATGTCTAAAAGGATAAACTCTAGTGTTTTAGAAAGGTACTAAAATGGGTTAGGGCGAGAGTATTTAATGTTAACAACCCCGGACCCAACAAACATTGGGTACCACGTTTTATATAACTAACAAGTTATAGGTTTGTTAACAAGTATGGTGGAAGAAGATGTAATCACATGTACTCAAAACACATGTCCATGATAAATATGTCACACCAAGCACAAAGAACATGATGATGGTAACGTAATATTGGGTGGACATATTTGATAAATAATCATCGGTGAAGGTAACTTTACTTACAAATGAAATACTCTAAAAAGTGTGCTACTTGATTTCTATCACAATAAATATTTAATAGTAAATATCCTAACAAGCTAGTTAAGTTATATTTCATTTGAAAGAAGAGAACATGTTACAATTAGGTAGGATGTCTTATATGCTTTCAAGTAAAATTGCTGAAAAGATTAAATAATGTCAATACATGTTTTTCAATTTGATTGCATATAAGGTTAGATCACACGACCATGAAACTAATCATTAGAGATCTACCTAAAATTAATGTATAATGATCACCAAGTGAGCTAAAGTGTTAAAAAGATCATTCTAATTAAATTTCTTCAACAAAGAAAATACTCGAGAAAAGATACTAGCATTAAGAGAGGATAAGTGACAAGATCACAAAAAGAATCATAACAAACAAATTTTAGGAGACATCAATAGGAGACAAATTAGATCTTAAGTGTGTAGTCTATGTTCTCCGTTTTCTAGGTATAGTGTAGATTTCCAAAATTCAACTCTGTAGTCATTCTAAAGGGGTTATATATGATTTCTATCATCTATGCTCAATGAGATACATTTGTGATCATAGAACTCATTCTAGGTACACTTAAATGATATTATTCTTTTCTAAATTACTAGAGTAGTAGTCACTAATAAAGATTGTTAGTTAAACGCATAAGCGTTTGTTGAGTTGTTAAAATGTCTAAAACACACTTAGACATATTAGGACGGATGATTCTAAATCCTTGAGGTTGGAAAACTTTAAGAATAATTCATGCTGTTAATTTCTAAAATAGGATTACGTTTGCGTCAAACGAGCACCTAGAACAAATGAGTGAAATAAAAAGTTTCACTAACCTTTGAGATAAGTGCTAAGTCATTAAACACACCTATGGAAATCAATGCTAGATTATCACTAAAAGGTGTAGGTGTGACTCTAAAGTTATGTACGTCTTTAGGATACTCTTTAGATGAAATGACCCGTTCATATACATTATAAATGATTCACAATAGTTGATTACATCGCGAGGTATTTGACCTCTATATGGTATATTTTACAAACATTGCATTCGTTTTTAAAAGACAAACTTTCTTTACATCGAAAGTTGACGGCATGCATACCATTTCATAATACATCCAACTATAATTGACTTAGTAATAATATTGATGAACTCAACGACTCGAATGCAACGTCTTTTGAAATATGCCATGAATGACTCCAAGTAATATCCTTAAAATGAGCTAATGCACAATAGAAGATTTCCTTAATACCTGAGAATAAACATGCTTTAAAGTATCAACCAAAAGGTTTGTGAGTTCATTAGTTTATCATAAACAATCATTTCCAATAATATCATAGACCACAAGATTTCATTTTTTTTATAAATAACATTACACTCGCAAGTGTATAAAAATCATTCGTATAATGAACACCTGATAACCGACATTAACATAATGCATATAGAATATCCCCTGCATACTCGCAAGTATGCCATAAATATTGGCAATCGCAATCACCACTTAAATCGAAGTACTAAAGCATTCCAAATTCCAGAATGGGGTTTGTTAGGCCCATAGATCTATCTTTAGGATTTGTGTCAATTAGGGACCATTTCCCTAATTCTTAGGTTACCAGACTTGAAGGGGCGATATTCGGTTTAATAATCCAACCATAGAATGTAGTTTTAAGTACTTGTGTCTATTTTGTCAATCATTTATAAAAGCAGCGCATGTATTCTCAGTCCTAAAAATATATATTGCAAAAGTATTTAAAAAGGGAGCAAATGAAACTCACAATACAATATTTTGTAGTAAATATATTCATACGACGATACTGATAAATGGAGAATTGGCCTCGAATTCACGAACATATAACAATTGTATTTCTATTAAAACATATAATAGAAATATCATAATATCATTTATTAATATATATTATTTATATATATTTTGTAGTTATATAAGATTTATACTAGATTCTATTTAAAAACATATACTTTATTTTATATCTTAAATTATACGTTACATATATTTATTTTATATATGTTTTTAAAGTGATTAATATAGTTATATTAATATTTATATGCATATTTAGGATTATACTAAAAATACCTAATTTGTTGTATATAAGTTTTTATATAGGTAATGTTAATATGATTTATATATAGTTATATGGAATATTAATATAATTGTAGTATATGTAGTAAGTATGTTTTATGTATAAAATATTTATTTGTTCAAAAAAAATAATAATAGTTTTGATATTAATGATTTACTAATAATATTATTAATAATAATAATGATAGTAATATTATTAATAATGATATAATAATAATGTTTTTAATACAATCTCTTATGTTCATACCAAAATTTAATAATACAACTAATGCTTAATATGAATACTAGTCTTAATAATAATGATAATAATAATTTTACTTATTTTAATGATAACAATATTCATAATATTATGTTAGTATTAACAATAATTAACATATCCATAATCTTAATCGTAATAATTAATAATAACAATAATGATACAATAATAATGATACAATCATAATAATACTAAAAATCATGATTTTACTAATAATTATAATAATGATAGTAACAAGATTGAAGGTACGCGCTACGCGGCTATACAGTATGTTTGAAAAATCTATAAATATAATGGTTGGTGAAGTATTAATGGTGCGAAATTTACCTTTACAGGTTATAGGTTATATATTCGAAAGGAATGACTATAATTTACATCATCAATTACCTAACTACTACAAACTTAGATTAACCTCAATTGGAAACTATTTGAGGAAGATAACTGTGGAAGATAATTATCGAACTCTTGCAGATGCTATAATGGCAATAGGGAACTGATTGAGGAAGATAATTATCGAACTCTTGCAGATACTATATTTGAATCACTGATGTGTGGTGACTGCATCTAATTTTTTTGATTGTAAATATTAAGAATATTTGGGACTTAACTGTTGGTACAGAACTGCTAGTGGAACTGCCTGAAGAGTACACATTTGAGACAGCATTGGCTGATTTGATTGTGAGTAATAACGCGCGCTTAATAGTTATCACTCACAGTCAAATCAGCCAGTGCTGTCTCAAATGTGCACTCTTCGGGCAGTTCCATTAGCAGTTCTGTATCAGGAGTTAAATCTCACATGTTCTTAATATTCCCAATCTAAAAAATTAGATGGAATTACCACACATAAATGATTCAAATATAACATCTGCAAGAGTTCGATAATTATCTTCCTCAATTAGTTCCCAATTGCGATTATACGGATTTAGAATATTTGTAAGGACTAGTATGATATCTTCAGAAGTCAGACGCAACTCTCTGATGGCTGCCAATGGCGTTTAGCGATATCTTTGAAGTATACCTAAATGATTAATAAAAAAAGGCAAATTAGTAACACTTTAATTACGAGTACTAATTTGTTTGATATAATAAAAAATAAAGGAGTTTTTATTTACTTATTAGGACTCCTTTCAATCATTAAAGTTTTTCGAATATCTTCCCCACTGGCAATTCTATCAAGATCGAGCTGAAACTGCACAAAGCGTTTAAATAATCAATCTACCTAATAGGACACACATGATAACTTATGTCAAATATCTAACGTTTTTTAAAAGTATTACTTGGAGGGAAATTAGCTATGGAGGGGAATTAACCTTTGGAATTGAGTAGTGGATGTATACTTTCCTTTTCCACAAACGCTCATTTCGCAACGCAAGCATGGCAGTTCGAGCAGCACGAATATCGGAGTACGATATCATCAAAAAATATCCTATGTTTACCAGCGTGGCCAAGGCGTCCTAATATCGCCGCATTGGTACAAAACACATAATAAATAAATATGTTAGGTCACTAAATATATATATATTTTTTTTTGAAGTCACTAAATATAATTATCAAGAATACGACCGACCAAGCATAACTTTAAACCATAATCTAAAGTAAATTAATTTAAAAAGTTTCAATAAATATTATTATTTACCTCAAATAGAGCACTTAACTCTGAATCCAAAACGTCATTTAAGCCTAAACCCCAAACCCTAAACCCTAGCAATTCATCTTCCTCGTTGTTATTCAAAAGGATAGCCCATGCAAAGCAATTATCTGCGTTGAATATCTTGTTTCCCTTAAGAAAAACTGCAAACTGCTAACACAAATAACTGAATAATTATATGAAGCTATCAACAACTATGATCGATGGATAAGGTAAATTAAGTAAATATAACAATGAACCGAGTCTCAGATCGATGTATAAAGTCAAAAAAGAAAGTATCAAACTGTATGGCTACAACATGCATTTTGCCCCGCCAGTATACGATTCTATTTTTTTTAACACTCAACCAATAGAGTTCGATTTGAATGTACATTTTTTACCTTTTCAAACAACAGACTGAACAATAAAGTTCATCAAAAACCAATAACCACTAAAAAAAAAGACTAAGAAACGGAGGCTCAAATCGATGCATAAAGCCAACTAATTAATCCTGAATCGTATGGCTGCAATCTGCAGATTGCACCGCCAGCATACAGTAACAACTTTTTTGAATGCTTCCGTATCATACAAAAATGATCATCATTGCCTTTTGTATCTCTCCATATAATACATCTGAAGTAACGAACAACCATAGTAGTTAAGCAGATAATATTGTTAACACAAATAATTGAATAATGAAATGCAGCTATCAACAACTATCATCGATGGATAAAGTAAAGTAAGTAAATATAACAATGAACCGAGGCTCAGATCGATGTATAAAGTCAACTAAGAAAGTATCAAACCGTATGGCTGCAAGCTGCATTTTGCCCCGCCAGTATACGATTCTATTTTTTTATTAACACTCAACCAATAGCGTTCGATTTAAGCGTACATCTTTTATCTTTTCAAACAACAGACTCAACAATAAAGATCATCGAAAACCAAGAACCACTAAAAAAAAGGCTAAGAAACGGAGGCTCAAATCGATGTATAAAGTCAACTAATTAATCCTGAATCGTATGGCTACAATCTACAGATTGCCCCACCAGCACACGGTTAAAACTTTTATGAACGCTTCCGTATCATACAAAAATGATCATCATTGCCTTTTGTATCTTTCCATATAATAAATCTGAAATAACGAACAACCATAGCAGTTAAGCAAATAATATTGTTAACACAAATAACTGAATAATGACATGCACCTATCAACAACTATTATCGATGGATAAAGTAAAGTAAGTAAATATAACAATGAACCGAGGCTCAGATCGATGTATAAAGTCAACTAAGAAAGTATCAAACCGTATGGCTGTATCGATGCATTTTGCCCCACCATAAAATATATCAGAAATAACAAACAACCATAACAATTAAGAAAATCTAACTGAAAAATTAAAATACAAACAACCATCATGTTCATTCACCCATTCTCTAATTACCTTTATACTCAATACTCAAATTTGTAACTGTCCACTCGTAGATGTAAAAACATGAGCAGTTCATGAGAATAGATTACAGGTTCATAAATGTCCTTGTTACATATATAAGAGAATAAACAAACAATGACATAAATATTTGTACCAAAACTCTACATAGTTGATGAACTAACCAAAACCAGCATGAGTAGATACTTTCCATTCTATTACACGATCAAACACCATTGGTTTATCAAACACTGGTTATTTCAGTGTAGTTAAAACAAAAGCAAATATTCAATGTGTATTTACTGTGTGGTAGTAAGTTCTAGTAATCTATTTCGGCATTTCATCAATCTTAACTTGGTATGCTTATAAAACAATAAATTTCCTTACATAGATAGATATAAAGAATTTTATTCTAGTAGCTATTTTAATCATGTTCCTTACAAAGAAAACATTAAATTCAAAACACATAAACTAACATTACCAAGCATACAATCTATACCTAACTTGTCATACCCCGTCCTAATCCATCTGGACGAAGTCACCAACATATGGTCCCATTGCGATGATCGACTCCAAGTAATGTCTTTAAAAATGAGCAAATGCACAGCGGAAGATTTCTTTCATACCTGAGAATAAACATGCTTTAAAGTGTCAACCAAAAGGTTGGTGAGTTCATAGTTTTATCATAAAACAATAAAATTCATCATTTTGATAGACCACAAGATTTAAAATGCTGCATGGTATAAATGAGCCCGAATCCTATACCCACCTGTAATGTACATGCGATATCTTTTAAATACAGTACACCATTCTCGTGTACGCAATTCATTTTTCATAAATATTGGTAACTGTACACATATCTCGTGTACAAAAATAACATACACATAACCTGTGTATAAAATCATTCTCTCGATACATAACATTCACTTTTCATTTTTTCATAGCTTGGCTTGGTAACCGACCTTAACATATAATGCGCATAATAATATCCCCAAAACAGAACATCTCGTCTGTATAATAATCATATAAACTTTGAAGTACTAAACACCACGCCCACTAGCCCTTCCGTCTAGTGAACATTCTGGGTGGGGGTGTTAAACCCGGTAGCTACCTTTAGGATTCGCGTAAATTAGGACCATACCCGATTCTAATTCTTAGGTTACCAAGCAATAATAATCAGGGGAAAATATTCACAACAATTAGTGGCAATTATAAAGTCTAACTAATTCAATAATAATCCACAGAACTTCCGTCTGCATAATAATTCATTCGAGGAATGTTTTGCTTGTGTCTATCTCGTCAAACATTTATAAAAGCATTTCATGTATTCTCAGTTCAAAATATATTTCAAAAGCATTTAATAAAGCAGTTGTAAAAACAGCGCATGTACTCTCAGTCCCAAAAATGTAAAGAGTAAAAGGGAATCAAATGAACTCACGCATATAAATATTGTAAAACAGTTAATAAAGCATTTGTATGTATTCTCAGCCCAAAAACGTAAAGAGTAAAAAGGGTAAATGAAACTCACGCATATAAATATTGTAAAACAGTTAATAAAGCATTTGCATGTATTCTCAGCCCAAAAACGTAAAGATTAACAAGGGTAAATGAAACTCACCTAATGTATTTTGTAGTAAAAATACATATGACGATATTGAACAAAAGTAGGGTTGGCCTCGGATTCACGATCCTATATCAATTGTATATTTATTAATACATGTAATCGTAATCGAATAAATATATATATATATATATATACACACATATATATTATTAGTTGTGATATAATTTTTATATTACTAATTTAGCTACTTTATTATATATACATTTTATATATGAAAATATTTATATAATTAAAATATGAGCATAAAATATATTTTTATATAATTAATCTTTTATTTACAAAGTACCAGTTATAATGGTACCAAAAAAAATATAATGATAATAAAAATATTTTAATAGTACTAGTAAAAATAATGATAGTACTAATAGTAGTTTTAACAAAATGATAGATTAAAAGTAATGATACTTTTAATAATAGTTATGTTAATCTTTAATAATATAATACCGGTCATGATAATTATATTAATAAAAATTCTAATATTAATAATAATACTTGTGTCAATCCTAATAATACTAATATTTATAACATAATACTAATGATAATATTAATAATATTACTTTCTAATAATATTAGTAACAATAATAATATTAGTAATAACAATAATAATAGTAATTATAATTGAAATTTTAATTAGGTTAATAATAACAAATGGTAACTTTTATTAGTAATAATAATGATAATAATTATAATACTAATCCTAATAACAATATCTAATAATAATAATAATAATAATAATAATAATAATAATAATAATAATAATAATAATAATAATAATAATAATAATAATAATAATAATAATAATAATAATTTTGAGAACTACCTTATAAATACGGATCCTAAAATAAAAAGACCCCTGCAGGGCTCGAACCCGTGACCATCCACTACCCCGTCACCTCCCTTAACCATTCCTCCATGAATGTCTTTCTATTTATATTTATTCCCGAATTTATTTAACCCTCTTATGTTTTTGACCCAATAACAAATTACAAAGCCTAATAAACCTTGTAGCCCAACTAAATATCATAACAACAACCGGCCCAATTACTTAAACAAGTTCCATGGCCCACGGCCCACATCAGTTTCTCTTTGTAAATAAATAAAAAAAAAATAATGGCCTAGGTTCGAACCTAGGACCTCTAGAAAATCTCAAACACCTCTAACCATCCAAGCTACTTGGTTTTTCTGAAATATATTATACCCGAAATATATATAACCCGTTATTCTGTCTCATTTATCTTCTTCTTCTATTATTATTAACAACGAAGATCATTATCATCATCATTAATCTAAGCTCGTCATCATCATCCTCGTATCATCATCCTCCTCGACTCATCTTCATCATCGAATCTTCATCATCATATCATCATTATATCATTATATCATCATATGTCGTAGTCATCATCACCAAACATCATTCATCAATATTAACATCAAAATAGAAATCGGATAACAGTGGTTGTAGCAACAGAATTTAGTCGCACAGAAATAAACAAAAAAATAAATAAATGAATAAATATATCGCAGCTACAGTTTCTTCATCATCTTCGTGGGTTTGTTTGGTTTCGACCGAACTGAAAATAAAAGGCATAGTAGTAGCCAAATTTGTGATGGTTAAAGGTATTTGAGCTCATGAAAGGAAGTGGGTTTCACAATAGAAGAGAAGAAAAAAAAATGTAGTGAGAGAGAAAAAAAGATGGTGAAGACGATGGTAGTCATGGTGGTGGTCACTCAATCAGGGGTCATGGTTTGTCGATGGAGGTGGCTAGTTGTGGTGCTCTTGAACCGAAGCCAAAAACATAATAATGGTGATATGCAAGATGGTTACGGTGGTCATGGACAAAGATGGGAGGCTAGTGGTGGCGTGTAGGTTGTTCTTTGTTGGCGATGGAGGTGAGGCTGGATAGTCAAAAAGAAGTAGGATCAAAGATGGTGTGATAATATAATCTATAGGTAAGCTTATATATCTATTTAATCATAGGTATATAGGATTCTGTAAAAAAATATATAGTATACAAATATAGTGGATGGTGACTCACAAAGAGAATAAGGGTGAAGAAAAAAATGGCAAATGTTTTGTGGTTGTCGGGTATCAACTTCTATCACTTGTGCATATATAAGAATATATATATATATATATATATATATATATATGTATATATATATATATATATATATAATTGAGATAGTGGGTTTTTGTAGTTCAAACAACAAATATATATCATGCTTGATGAATTCAGAAATCACAAGTAGAAAAAGATGGTTTATGGTGAAATGGTGATTAACAAAAGGAGAAAGACAAAGGTGATAGGAGTAACAAAAATTAGAATAAGGAATTAAAGAGAATGGGGTTGGTGTAGTGATATAAGATCATGGAGTATAAAAATTTGAATGGGGTTGTGTAGTGCTCGACAAAAATTCAGAAAATTTAAAGCAAAGCAAGTGTACCTTATTCTATTATTATGTGGTCATATATCTCAACTATATATATAATAAATATAATGATATTAATATTAATAATTAATATCTAAAGTGAGTGTGATATCAACGAAAACAGATATAGTAAGTTAATAGGGAAGCAGCCTATCTTTTAATTTATCCTACCGATACTTTTCTTTGGATATTTTATCGTCCTCCATTATTAATCAGTGGCGGATAAAAGTTCTCAGAAAAATCTCAAATTTTTACATTAAATTCCTTTATTTATTTCAGTCCTTATGGTATAAAATTCGATTCTTAATTTATTAAATAAAAATTACATCAACTGTCCCTCTCAATTCTGGGTAAAATATAAAAAGTGTTGAAATTTATTAACTAGGTCCTAAATATACTTTTAATAAGCCTATAACTTATATAACTCATTTTCGTATCACCATTTATTTTAAAATCACATAAGTTCATTTTTAACTCGTTTACTATTAATCGAATTACAATTGAGCATTACCGTTGTTTACTAAATAACTTCGAAATCACAAAATATGTTTAATATACTTTTTATGTACACATATAGATTTATTTTATATAATAAATTTTATTATTTCTTATATTATTTTATAATTTAAATCATATATTAAATCAACTATATCTCAAGGTATATTATATATATATTTATTAATTTAAATATATATGTCTTTATTTATTTATATTTACATATGTATTTACACATAATGGTTCGTGAATCGTTGAGAATAGTCAAAGGGTAATTGATTACATGAAGGGTAATTGATTACATGAACACAG